>NW_006922848.1:122847-134576 GCF_000298275.1 Orycteropus afer afer | reverse complement strand
TTGTTTCCATGAATTTTAGTTTTCTTCATTCATTCTAGCTAAAGGTTTCTTGATTAATTTCTTTATGAAAACAATGTCTGGTTTCATTGATCCTCTCCACTGTTTTTCTATTATCTATTTTATTTTTCTCTTCTCTGATCTTTATTATCTCCTTTCTTCAGGTTGTTATGGGTTTGACTTCCTCTTCTTTTTATCAGGTTGTTATGGGTTTGACGTGCTCTTCTTTTTCTAATTCCTCATGTTGGAAGATCAGATTATTGATTTGTGTTCTTTCTTCTTTCTTGGTTTTTCATAAATACCTTTCATCATGTTGAGGAGGCTCCCTCTTACTACAACCTTGTTTTGATTTTTATCAAGAAAGGATGCTGGATTTTAACAAAAGCTATATTTGACGGAGATAATCATGTAATTCTTTTTGTTTGTTGTGGTCATGTAGTGCATTACACTGATTTTCTAATGTTGAACCAACTTTGAATTCCAGGAATAAATCTCATTTGTTCATGATGTATAATTCTTTTAATATGCAATTGGATTGTGTTTGATAATATTTTGTTGAGAATTTCAGCATCTATATTCATAAGGGATGTTGTTCTGCAGTTTTCCTGTGGTGTCTTTGTCTGGCTTTCATACCAAGGTAATGATACCTTTATAGAAACAGTTAGGGAACATTCCTTCCTTCTCTACTCGTTGGAATAGTTTAAACAGGATTGGTGTCAATTCTTTTCTTAGTGCTTTATAGAATTTCCCAGTGAAGTCATCTTCTCCAAGGTTTTTCTTTGTTGTAAGGTAATTAGTCATCCATTCTCTTTACTTGTTATAGGTCTGATGCCATTTTCTATGTCCTCTTGAATGACTTTAGGATAGGTTATGTGCATCTAACACTTTATCCATTTCATCTTAATTTTCAAGTTTGAAAACTGAAAAACCACTGACAAATTTTATAAAAGTGGGAGAGAATACAAATAACACAAATAAGAAACAAATTGGGAGAAGTCACAACAGAACCAACAGATGATATCAGGATTTTATCAATAACTATACCCCAACAAATCTAGAAGAAATGGACAGATTTCTAGAAACATACTACTTACCTAAACTAACACAGCCTGAGGTGGAAATTTTGAAGTGACCCATAACAAAGAAGAAATTCATCAGGTCATAAAAAAATTAACAACAACAACAACAAAACAAGCCCTGTCCCAGATAATTCTACCAAACATCAGAAAACTGACACCAATCCTACTCAAACTATCCCAGAATACAGAAAAGGATGGAATCCTCCAAAATTTTGTGAAGCAAGCATAACCTTGATACCAAAACCAGGCAAAGACATCACTAAAAAGGAAAACTACACACCAATGTACATAATTAATATCATGAATATAGATGAAAAACTCTTCAACAAAATCCTAGCCAATAGACTGCAACAACATATCCAAAACTTAATAAATTATAACCAAGTGGGGTTCATACCAGGTATGCAAGGATGGTTCAATATTAGAAAAACATCATCATTCATCACATAAATTTAAAAAAGGAAAAGAACTACATGATCATATCAATTGATATGGAAAAGGCATTTGATAAAAAGCCAACACCCATTCCTGATAAAAACTCTCTGAAAAATCAGAATAGAAGGGAAATTCATCAACATAAGAGGCATATACACAAAACCAACAGCCAACATTATTCTCAATGCAGAGAGACTGAAACCATTCCCCTTGCAAACAGGAAACAGACAAGGATGCCTCTATCACCACCTCTATTCAACGATGTATTGGAAGTCCTATCCAGGGCAATAAGGCAAGAAAGGGAAATCAAAGGCATCCAGACTAGTAAGGAAGAAGAGGTTGGAAGAGGGTGCCATACCTGTAGCCCACACATTTGTTTCCTCTAGCATCTTAATGACTGGAAAACTAGGTGCAGCAATTTGAGGCAGGGATTCTGGATCTGTCAACAGCTCATTAAGTTGGAGAAGGCCAGATTTAGTTAAGAATGAAAAAGAAAAAAATGGGGGGGGGAGAGGCAGGATAAACAGCTGGGAAGAATAAAAATAGATGAACCTGCCCTGCAGTGCACAACCCAGTGGGATGGAGCAACTGAGAACTCTCTAAGCAGTGCAGCAGAAACACTGGGAAGCCAAATGGGGCTCCAGGAATCAGACTGCCCACAGCAGCAGTTTCTGTTGGTAACCTCGGAACTGAGCTGAGTAGGGGGACAGCATTTCCGAGAAACAGAGAAGAGACTCCTCTGGCTCAGGTTGTCACTGAGTTGGGAACAGAAAGGGAAACATGCTGCACATAGGCAGACACTAGGACAAGCTCATGGCACAGGACTGAGGTCCAGCTCTTCCAGGACAGCTTTTTAGCAAAGAGGGGTCAGGAGTACAGGATTTTTGTGGCTGTCTGACCCAGGCAGAAAGAAGCAGCCCCCTAACCATCAGAGTCTTTGCCAACTTTGAACTGTGGGCATGTGAGTGACAATATAACATCATCATTATCAGCCGAGCCAAGCCACAGAAATGCAGAAAGCAGGGGATGTACTACTGGTGCCTTGGAGTTTTGTTCTTCCTCCTTTTACCCTTTCTCCCCTGCCTCACCCACCAGGAGAACCACATTAAGCCACTACAACACCTGCTCATCTCAACTCTAAATATCATTCATGATGAACAGAGACCTGCATCCACATGCCTCACAGTGATTCCATCAACACAAAGAAAACTGCAGAGCAACCCAGCACATCTGAATAAATAACCAAAAAACTAAAATAAACAAGCTCTACTTTTGAAAAAATATTTAAACATAAAATCAAGGCAAAACAAATCAATCCATAACTAACAGTTAAAGACAACAACTTCAAAATGTCTAGGAAACAACAGGAAAAAAAAAGTAGGACAATAGAAATAAAATCCCCCCCAAAAAATCTCATTAAACATGGAGGAAGAGGAGGCAACAGAATTATCCTAGAAGGAATTTAGAAGATATGTTTATAGAACTCTGTAAGAGCTTAAGGAAACCTCAAGCACAATGAAGGAGAACACAAACAGTATCCTGAAAGAACTCAAAAAACCCATTCAAGAACAAAATAACAAAATTAATATACAATCAGAATTTATACAAAAACAGAAGTTAGAAATCCAGAAGATGAATATCAAAATTACAGAATTACACAACAAAGTGGAAGTACAGAAGAATAGGCTAGAACTGGCTGAAGAATGCATTTCCCAACTAGAAGATAAATCTCTTGACACCAGCCTGTATGAAGAAAAATCAGAACAAAGATTTAAGAGAAATGAAGAGAACCTAGAAGATATATGGGACAACATGAAAAGAAACAACATATACCTCACTGGAATACCAGAACAAGAGTGGGGGAAAAAAATCCACTTGGAAAATTGTGGAACACTTGCTAACAGAAAATTTTCCCCCTATCATGAAGAAAAGATATTTGTCCAGGAAGCTCAACAAACCCCATACAGGATAGATCCCAAGAGAAAGTCACCAAGACATATCACAATCAAACATTCCAAAACCAAAGACAAAGAAAGAATCTTACAAGCAGCCTGGGAAAAAAGAAATGTTACCTACAATGGACAAGACATTAGGCTGAGTTCTGATTACTCAGCAGAAACCATACAGGCAAGAAGGCAATGGGAGGGCATACATAAAACACTGAAGGAAAAGAACTTCCAACCAATAATTCTATATCCAGCCAAATTGTTAATCAAATGTGAGGGTAAAATCAAGACATTCTCAGACAAAGAGAAATTAAGGAATTTGGTGAAAATTCCTACAAGAAATGCTTAAGGAAGTCATTCCAATAGAGAACCCACAACCCACAACAGAGAACAACAAAATTAGGACACGTGACATCAACACCAAACAAAATCAGAAACAGATGTTCAAAATAAGCCCACAGAACATTGTATACAAAAAAAAAAAAAAAAAAAACAAGGGAGTCAGTCTGCACATGACATCAGCAACTAACGAAATAAAGGGAATAAAAGTTCTAGGTACAAAATTCCAAATAGAGAGGAAAATGGGACAATGTCCTTATAGAACACACTGTTCCAAAAATATAGAGACAAGAATTCACTCCAAGGTAACCACAGAGAAAATGAACAATCCCTCTATGTAAACCCAGAAAGAAGGAAAATATATTGGCTTAGTAAGTATAAAACCAACAATAAAGAAGAGAGGAAACACTTAATAACAAAATGAACTCAGCATAAAAAAGTATTTGGACCAAGGAAATCTCCAACAGCATAACAAAAAGAGCAATAGAATGACAGCAATCACTTCATACCTATCATTAACTACACTCAATTTGAATGGACAAAATGCACCAGTCAAAAGAAAGAGAGTGGCAGATTGGATAAGATCCATTGATATGCTGTCTACAAGAGACCCACATTAGAGAGAAAGATAAAAAAATAAATAAAACTTAAGGGGTAGGAAAAAAAAAAAACATACCAAGCCAATGGTAAACAAAAATAGCAGGAGTGGCAGGCAATATTAATTTCTGATAAAATAGATTTCAAGGTGAAAAACAGCATAAGGAACAAAGAAGGACATTACATGATGCTGAAGAGGTCAACTGACCAAGAAGACATTACCATAATAAATATCTATGCACCCAAGGAATATGCTCCAAAATACGTGAAGCGAATATTAACTGAATTGAAAGGGAAAACAGACAATTCCACAACAGTGCTGGGAGACTTTAACACACCACTTTCAAGGAGGAACAGATCAACTAGAAAAATACTCAACAAAGATACAGAAAAATTCCACAATACAATCAACCAACTCAACCTCATAGACATATACAGAGCATTCCACCCAACAAAAGCACAATTCACATTCTTCTCCAGTGCACATGGATCATTTTCCAGTATAGCTCATATGTTAGGACATAAAACAAGCCTCAATAAATCAGAAAACATTGAAATACTACAAAGCATCTTCTCAGACCACAATGCTATAAAATTAGAAATCAATAATAGGAAGATTAAGAAAAAATATCAAATGTGGAAGGTGAATAATACACTGCTCAAAAACTACTGTGTAATAGAAGAAATAAAGAGTGAAATAAAAAAATTCCTAGAAACAAATGAAAATGAAGATACATCTTACCAAAACCTATGGGACACAATGAAAGCAGTACTCAGAGGTCAATTTATAGCAATAAATGCATACATCAAAAAAGAAACAAAATCAACACTGTAACTCAACAACTCCAACAATGAGAAAAAGAGCAACAAAAGAAACCTACAGTATCCAGAAGTAAGGCAATAATAAAGATCAGAGCAGAAATAAACGAAACAGAAAGCAAAAAGCAATAGAGAAAATCAACAAAACAAGAAGCTGGTTCTTCAAAAAGATTTAAAAAATTGACAAACCATTGGCAAATCTAACAAAAGAAAAGAAAGAGAAGATGCAAATAGCAAGAAAAATAAACAAAAAGGGTGACATCACAACAGAACCAACTGAAAAAAGAAAGAAATTGACAGAATACTATGAAGAACTGTACTCCAAAAGATTCGAGAACCCAGAAGAGATGGGCAAGTTTCTGGAATCACAAGACCTACCTAAACTATCCCACTCAGAGATAGAATACTTGAAGAGACCCATAACAAAGGAAGAAATTGAACAGGTCATAAAAACACTTACCACAAGAAAAATCCTGGCCCTGATGTCTTCACTTGAGAATTTTACTAAACATTCAGGGAAGAGTTCACAGCTACACTACCCAAGCTATACCAGAACACAGAAAAAGACAGAATACTTCCAAACTCATTTTATGAAACAAGCATAACACTGATACCAAAACCAGGGAAAAACACCACTAAAAAGGAAACTACAGACCAATATCCCTCATGAATATAGACACAAAATCTTCAAACAAAATCCTAGCCAACAGAATCCAACAACATATCAAATAATAATAATAATAATACATCCTGACCAAATGGGATTCATACCAGGTATGCAAGGATGGTTCAACATCAGAAAAACAGTCAGCATAATCTACCACATAAACAACAAAAGAACTATATGATCATATCAATCAAAGCAGAAAAGGCATGCGATAAAATCTAACACCTGTTCCTGTTCAGAACTCTCAGCAAAATAGGGACAGAAGAGTAATTCCTCAACATAATAAAGGGCATATATGCAAAGTCAACAGCCACCATTACTGTTAATGAAGAAAGACTCAAAGCATTGCCCTTGCAAACAGGAACCAGACAGGGATGCCCTCTATCACCACTTCTATTTAACACTGTATTGGAAGTTGCAGCCAGGGCAATAAGACGAGAAAGAAAAATAATAGGTATTCAAATTGGCAAAGAGAAAGTAAAGTTATCTCTATTTGTACATAACATGATCCTATACATAGAAAACCCAAGAGACTCAGCAAAAAAACTACTGGAATGGTTCAGCAAAGTGGCAGAATACAAGGTCAACATATAAAAATCAGTTGGATTCCTCTATACCAACAAAGACATCTCTGAAAAAGAAATAAGGGAAACAATACCATTTATAATAGCTACCAAAAAGATAAAATATATAGGAGTAAATGTTACCAGAGACACAAAAGACCTATACAAAGAAAACTATAAAGCACTACTACAAGAAACCACAATGGTTCTACATAAATGGAAGAACCTGCCTTGTTCATGGGTAGAAGACTGAATATGGTGAAAATGTCAATACTACCCAAAGCAATCTACACATTTAATGCAATCCTGATCCAGATACTAACAAAATTTTTAAGGATATGGAAAAACAAAATTCTAACTTCATATGGAAAGGAAAGAGACCTCGGATAAGCAGATCACTACTGAAGAACAAAGATCTCAAAACCTACTATACAGCCACAGTAGTCAAAACAGCGTGGTATTGGTACAATGATAGATAGACCAATGAAACAGAATCAAAAACCCAGAAATAGACCCACCTATCTATGTACAGCTGATCTTTGACAAAGGTCCAAAATCCATTAAATGGGGAAGAGATAGCCTCTTTAACAAACAGTGTTGGTAAAAATGGATATCCATCTGCAGGAAAATTAAACAAGAATCAATACCTCACACCACACACAGAAACTAACTCCAGATGGATCGAAGACTTAAATGTGAAACCTAAAATTTTAAAGTTCCTCAAGGAAAAACTACAGGCAAATTTGTTGTTGTTGTTGTTGTTATGTGCCGTCGAGTCGACCCCGACTCATAGCGACCCCTCCTTGGGTTTCCGAGGCAGTATCACTACGGAAGTAGGATTGCCCAACCTTCCTTCTGAGGAGTGGCTGGTGGGTTTGAACCGCCAGCCTTCTGGTTAGCAGTCAAGTGCTTTAGCCACTATGCTACCAGAGCAAATTTAGGAACTCTAAATTATAGTATAAACAGACTGTCAAGCATGACCTAAACGCACAAACAGCAGAAGATAAACTAGATGAATGGGACCTTCTAAAGATTAAATTTTTATGTGCTTCCAAACACTTCTCTAAAAGAGTAAAAAGGGAACCTACAGATTGGGAAAAAATATTCAGCAATGACATATCTGACAAGGGACTTACCCCCAAAACTTATAGAAAACTCCAACACCTCAACCACAAAAAGATTAACAATCCAATCCCACAATAAGCAGAAGACACAAATAGATACTTCACCAAAGAGGATATTTACGCAGCCAACAAATACATGAAGAAATGTTCACAATCATTAGCCATTTGTTGTTGTTATATGCCGTGGAGTCCGACCTGACTCACAGTGAGCCCTCCTTGTTTTTTTGTTTTTTTTTTCTTTTTTTGATTTCTTCCTTGACTCATTAGCTGTTCAGTAGTGCACTGATTAATTTCCATGTATTCATGTGTTTTGTAGTTTTTCTTCTGTTTTAATTTCCAGTACTCTCCCATTGTAGTCAGAGAAGATACTTTGTATAATTTGAGTCTTTTTAAATTTGTTGAGATTATTTTGTGGCCTAGCATATGGTCTACTCTGAAGAATGGTATATTGTTCTTATGTTGAATTGAGTGTTCTACATATGTCTATTAGGTCTTATTTATTTGTTGTGTTAAGTCCTCTATGTCCTTACTTTTCTCCTTTTTAGATGTTCTTTCCATTTCTTTAGAAATTCCCAACTGGAGCTCTGGTAGTGTAGTGCCTAAGCCACTTGACTGCTAACCAGAAGACTGGCAGTTCAAATCCAACAGCCACTCCTCGGAAGGAAGGTTATGCAATCTACTTGCGTAGTGATACTGCCTCAGAAACCCAAGGAGGGGTCGCTATGAGTCAGGTCCGACTCAACAGCACATAACAACAACAACAACAACAACTGCTATTGTGGAGTTGTCTGTTACTTCTTTCAGATTTGTTAGTATATGTTTCATATATTTTTGGGGCACTGATGTTAAGTGCATATATATTTATAATTGTTATGTCTTCTTGATGGATTGACTCTTTTATTATTAAGTAATGTCCTTCATCTCTTATAACAGATTTGATTTAAAATCTGTTTTTTCTGATATCCATGTAGCCACCACTGCTCTGTTTTGGTTTTTAGTTGCATGGGATATTTTTTTCCACACCTTTGCTTTCAGTCTGTGTTCTTGGGCCAGTGATGTGTCTCTGATAGACAACATAAGGACAGGTCATACTTTTTAAGTCTATTCTTCCACTCTCTGCCTTTTAAATGGAGAGTTACATTTACATTAAAGGTAATTACTAAAAATAAAGGACCTATTTCTTTCATTTTGCTATTTCTTTTTGGTGTGTCTTGTATCTTTTTTGTTCCACAGTGCCTACATTTTTGTTATATTTTGTGTTTATTTGCTTTTGTAGGTAGATTTTTTTTAAATTTCTTCCCTTCCCTTCTTTGTGTGTATTTTAAGTATTTTCTCAGTGTTAACATAAAAAAATTACATTTAACAACTTATGTTGTTGTTGTTGTTATGTGCCGTCGAATCGGCCCCGACTCACAGCGACCCCTCCTTGGGTTTCCAAGGCAGTATCACTATGGAAGTAGGATTGCCCAACCTTCTTATGTTACACTATCTTCTTTTAGCTTGATACCAACATTTAATATATAGACAACAAGTAGCATATAACATTAGCATATTAAAACTCTGTTCCTGCTTTGCTATTCCCTTATCCATTTCTGTTGTTATGTCACCAATTACAACATCCTATAACCTGTGTCTATTAGGTTGATTTTGACTTATTTCTTATTAATTTGATGTTATAATGCTTGTAGAAAGTAACTACTAACTTAACCCACTATAATACCATAATACTGGCTCTTTTATTTGCCCATACCATTACCTTTATTGGAAAAATATTTTATATTTTAATTTTCTTTCCCATGTACAGCTTCAAAGATCTGTGTATTGCCCCCTTATTTCCACCTAATGGCCTCCTTTTAGCAATTTTTGCAAAGCATTTCTGTTGTTGTTATGTGCTGTTGAGTTGGCTATCACTCTCAGCAACCCTATGTACAACAGAACTAAACACCACCTGGTCCTACATCATTTTTACTATGCTTGAGCCCATTGTTGCAGCCAGAGTATCAATCCCTATTGTTGAGAGTCTTCCCTTTTTTGCTGACCCTACAGTTTGCTAAGCATGATATCATTCTCCAGGTCCTTTCGGACAACATGGCCAAAGTACATGAGACGAAATCTGGCCATTCTCACTTCTGAGAAGCATTCTGGCTGTACCTCTTCAAAGACAGATTTGTTCATTCTTCTGGCAGTATTTTCAGTATTCCAGCAGTCTTTTTAGTATTCTTCACCAACACCAAAATTCAGATGCATCAGTTCTTCTTCTGTCTTCCTTAATCATTATCTAGCTTTCAAATGCATATGAGGGTACTGAAAATACCACATCTTGGGTCAGATGCACTTTAGTCTTCAAAGAGACATCTTTGATCTTTAACACCTTGAAGAGGTCTTTTGCAGCATGTTTGCCCAGTGCAGTACACTGTCTGATTTCTTGACTGCTGCTTCTATGGGCACTGATTGTGTTTCCAAGTAAAATAAAACCCCTGACAACTTCAATCTTTTTTCCATTTATCGTGATGTTGCTAACTGGTCCAGTTATGAGGACTTTTGTTTTATGTTGTGGTGTATGGATATATAAAAGGCTCTGGTAGCATAGTGGCTAAGACACTTGCCTGCTAACCAGACGGCTGGTGGTTCAAACCCACCAGCCACTCCTCGGAAGGAAGGTTGGGCAATCCTACTTCCGTAGTGATGCTGCCTCGGAAACCCAAGGAGGGGTCGCTATGAGTCGGGTTTGACTCGACGGCACATAACAACAACAACAACATAGTCTTTGATTGTCATCAGTAAGTGCTTCAAACCTTCTACAGTTTCAGCAAGCAAGGTTGTGTGATCTGCATATCACAGGTTGTTAATATGTCTTTATCCAATCCTGATGCCATGTTATTCTTCATATAGTCCAGATTCTCAGATTATTTGCTCAGATTGAATTAGTATGGTGAAAGGATAAAACTCTGATGCACTCCCTTTCTGATTTTAAACCATGCTATATCTTCTTGTTCTGTTTGAATGACAGCCTCTTGGTTTATGGACAGATTACTCATGAGAAGAATTAGGTGTTCTAGAATTCCTGTTCTTTGCAATGTTATCCATAATTTGTTACGACCCGCATAGGCGAATGCCTTGCATAGCAAATAAAACACAGGTAAACATCTTTTTGGTATTCTTGGCTTTTAGCCATGATTCATCTGCCATCAACAATAATATCCCTCATTCTATGTTGTCTTCTGAAGCCAGCTTGCATTTCTGGAAGTTCCTTGCCAATATCCTGTAACTGTTTTTTTAATTACCTTCAGGAAGATTTTACTTGTGATATCAATGATATTGTTCCACAGTTTCCACATTCTGGAGGATCACTTTTCTTTGGAATGGGCACAAATATCCATCTCCTCCAGTCAGCTGTACTTCAGGACAGATCTTGAAACAGTCTTTGTGATAATGAATGCCACACCATTCCTCTTCAATTTGTCATTCCTGGCATAGTAGATCATATGATTGTCTGATCCAAAATGGCCAAAACCAGTCCATTTCAGCTCACTAATGTCTAGAATATCAATCTTTATGCACTGCATTTCATTTTAGACAAATTCCAACTTTCCTAGATTCATACTTCATACATTCCAAAGAGCTTCCAGAAATGCAAGCTGGATTCAGAAGAGGACGTGGAACAAGGGATATCATTGATGATGTCAGAAGGATCTTGGTCGAAAGCTAAGAATACCGGAAATATGTTTACTTGTGCTTTATTGACTATGCAAAAGCATTTGACTGTGTAGATCCTAACAAATTATGGATAACATTGAAAAGAATGGGAATTCCAGAACACTTAATTGTACTCGTGAAGAACCTGGATACAGACCAGGAGGCTATCACTGAAAAGAACAAGGGGACACTGCATGACTTAAAATCAAGAAGGGAGTGTGTCAAGGTTGTATCCTTTCGGGGAATTCCAGCAAGATGGCAGACTAGGCAGAAAGACTGCACAGACCCTCTTCAACAAAGAAAAGGGAAACCAATTAATACAGACACAGAAGATAATCCTAGACCCCTGAGCCTTGAAGGGAAGGATACAGAAGTGGACTAAACCCCAACTAGCAGAAGAATTTGCGTGAAAATACCAAAAAAAGAAGACATACGGAGCTGCGGTCTGGCAGAGGTGGTGAGCGATT
>NW_006922848.1:103018-119202 GCF_000298275.1 Orycteropus afer afer | reverse complement strand
ATTGTGGTAAACTGTGGTCAATGTCATGAGACAAAGTATATGTAAACTGCTATATGGAAAGTGAATTTGCTCTGTAAATCTTCACCCAAATCACAATAATAATAAATAAATAAATAATGTTGTATCCTTTCACCATACTTATTCAATTTGCATGCAGAGCAAATAATCCAAGAAGCTGGATTATATAAAAAAGAATGTGGCATCAGGATTGAAGGAAGACTCAATAACAACCTGCAATACACAGATGACACAACTCTGCTTGCTGAGAGTTGAGGATGATTTAAAGCACTTACTGATGAAGATGAAAGACCACAGTCTGCAGTATGGATTACTCCTCAATACATACTAAAATAATAATAATAATAGAATAAATCCTCACAACTGGTCCAATAAATAGCTTCATGGTGGAGGGTGAAAAGATTGAAGTTGTCAAGGACTTCATATTACTAGGCTCTACAATCAACACCAAGGAGCTCTGGTAGCATAGTGCCTAAGGCACTTGACTGGTAACCAGAAGGCCAGCTGTTCAAACCCACCAGCTACTCCTTGGAAGGAAGGTTGGGCATTCTACTTCCACAGTGATACTGCCTTGGAAACCCAAGGAGGAGTCAGTATGAGTTGGGTCTGACTCAATGGCACATAACAACAACAACAACAATCAACACCAATAGAAGCAGCAGTCAAGACATCAGACAATGCATTGCATTGGAAAAATCTGCTACAAAAGATCTCTTTCAAGTGATGAAGAGCAAAAATGTGCACTGAACCCAAGCATGGTATTTTCAATCACCTCTTACACATTTGAGAGCTGGACAATGAATAAGGAAGACTGAAGAAGAATTAATGCTTTTGAGTTGTGGTATTGGAGGAGAATGCTATGAATATCATGGACTGGTAAAAAGACTAACAGATCTGTCCTGGAAGAAGTGCAGCCGGAATGCTCCTTGGGAGTGAGAATGGCCAGACTTCGTCTCACCTAATTTGGTCATGTTGTCAGAAGGGACCATTCCCTGGAAAAGGGCATCATGCTTGGCAAAGTGGAGGGTCAACGAAGAAGGGGAAGGCCCTCGAGGAGATGGATTGATGCAGTGATTGCAACGATGGGCTCAGGTATAGCAGGGATTGTGGAGCTGACACAGGACCGGGCAGTGTTTCATTCAGCTGTGCATAGGGTCACTATGAGTCAGAGATCACTCGATAACACCTAATAACAACAACAACCAGTCAGTTGGCCAGGTAGCTGTCTTACAAATTTCTTGGCATAACCAAGTTAGCACCTGCAGCACTTCATCTGTTTATTGAAACATCTCAGTGGGTATTCTGTCAATTCCTGGAGCCTTATTTTTTTCCAATTATTTCAGTGCAGCTTGGACTCCTTCCATTGATTTTTGATCATATGCTACCTCCTGAAATAGTTGGTCATCGACCAATTCTGTTTGATACAGTGACCATACATTCCTTCCATCTTCTTTTGATGCTTGCTGCATCATTCAGTATTTTGCCCACAAAAATTCTCAATATTGCAACTTGAGGGGTGAATTTTTTCTTCAGTTCTTTCAGAAATGCCATGCATGTTCTTCCCTTTTGGTTTTCTAACTCCAGATCTTTGCATATTTCATTATAATAATTTACTTTGTCTCTTGAGTTGCCCTTTGAAATCTTCTGTTCAGCTCTTTTATCTTGTCATTTCTTCCATTTGCTTTACCTACTCTCCATTCAACAGCAAGTTTCAGAGTCTCTTCCGACATTCAGTTTGGTCTTTTCTTCCTTTCCTGCCTTTTTAATGACACAGTAGCGGCCTTCTTCATGTGTGATATTCTTGATGTCATCCCACAGCTCTTTCGGTTTTTGGTTATTGGTGTTCAGTGTGTCAAATCTATTCTTCAGATGATCTCTAAATTCAGGTGGGATATAATAAAGGTCCTACTTTGGTTCTTAAAATAATAATAATAATAATAATAAACTGGTTGGGGAAAGCAAACATATTTAGTTATCAAGAAAAAATATTTTAGGCACTCCCTACTTGAATTATTAAGGATTAAGCTATAGTCCCTGATAAAGGAGATAAAATTCTGGTTACCCATACACTGCCATGGAGTTGATTTTGACTAACAGTGACTATAAGAAAAAAATATTTTAGGCACTCACTACTTGAGTTATTAAGGATTAAGCCATAGTCCCTGATAAAGGAAATCAAATTCTGGTTACCCATCCACTGCCATAGAGTAGATTCTGACTAATATTGACCATGTAGTACAGACTAGAACTGCCCCATAGGGTTTTCAAGGCTGTAAATCTTTATGGAATCAGATTGCCACATCTTTCTCCCCCAGAGTAGCTAGTGGGTTTGAACTGCCAAACTTTTAAGTAGCAGCCAAGCACTTAAGCACTGTGCTACCAGGGCTCCTAAATTATGGTTGAGGAAGCATATACTTTTATAACAGCAAAGTCACTGACAGAGATAGGTACAGGTATAAGGAGAGGAGAGGGAAGGAGTAGTTGGGGTCAGGAGAGACTCTGTTCAGCGAGTCACAGTAGCAGAGTCTTAAAGGGTAAGTAAGAATAAGCCAAATGCAAGAGGCAGGGAATGGGGAGCATACAAGCAGAAAAAGAATGAAATTAAAAATTGCACTCAAACATTTTCAACAGGCTCTTTTCATATTGTTGAGCCTACATCAGCACTTAGTCAATCATTTGAGGGAAGCTGGCACGTATGAGGAGCTCTGGTGGTACAGTGAAAGAGCTCTGGTGATGCAGTGGTTAAGGCATTTGGTTGCTAACCAAAAGGTTGGTGGTTCAAACCCAGTAGATGCTCCATGGAAGAAAGATGAGGCAGTCTGCTTCCATAAAGATTTACAGCCTTGGAATCACTATGGGCAATTTCACTCTGTCCTGTAGGGTCACTATGAGTTGGAACCAATTTATGGTAGTGGGTTTTTTGGCACATGTGGAAGGAGCAAGAGAATATTGGACATGGAAATGAAAAGATACCTATAGCCCTACCAGTGGTTTCTTTCTCCTTCCATTCACACCCACCTATATCCTAAATGCAGACTATAGCTCCATGCATATATACTGCACTTTAGTTATTTTCCTCAATACCAGGCAACATATCTGTAAAATCTGATAAAGAGATCCAACTTTAAAGCACTATCCTTCTTTCTCCTCCTTGGGAGCAGTTTTGGTTATCTAGTACTACCCTAACAGAAAATACCACAAGTGGGTGGCTTTAACAAATAGGGATTTATTCTCTTACAGCTAAGGAGGCTAGAAGTCCAAGTTAGGGGCTGGGTGAAAGCCTCTCGACCTTGGCCTTCAGCTGTACCTCCTGCTCTTGACCTACTGAAGCTGGAGAATTCTCTTAACTTAGACAGTTGCTGGCTGTTCATGCTGACAAACCCAAGGTCAACAAGTAAAATGGCACAGTCCCAAAATCATCAAACAAAACAGGAAGCCACCAGTTCAAGTCCAGAAACAGTCTCAAGATAGGCAGAAAACACAGTAGGCCACTGAGATGAAGACTTGGCCAAATGCAGGAGCTAGATGTGCCAAAAAAAAACCTCGAGACCTTTATCAAAGTTTCTTCCTATATACTGGAAGCAGAACACATCCCTAAAGCAGCTACTCAGCTGCTCAAAGTAGATTCTACCAAGGAGGTGATTGGCAGTCTTACCTTAGGAAATAACTACATCCAACTGCCCAGCCCCCCAAAACTAGGCCCAGACAAGTTAACACATAACCTTAATTACTACAGGGGTTGTTAACAGAATCCTCCTGTGTCTGCAGATTCCATAATTCTGATTCCACCTGACTAAGCCTTGGAGTTATTTTCTAGATTTTGATGTAGGACAGAAATTATGTGATTCACTCAAAAGAAGACATTTTCTACACTGGGCTCCCTGCTCGTGAACATTTGTTTTATCACATCAGGTCATCAGGTCCTTTGACCTTGGTAATGTATATTTACTTCACTATCATCTATAGGGCTGGAGGCAGCTACTTTGTCAGATATAGTAAAAGCAATATCGTGTTTGTCACTGTGCTTTATGATTTGATTTATAAATATAAAGCCTTATAAGTAATAAATAAATTTTGGTCCTTGTCAGCATTGGCTAAACTGTGCAGACAATGAAGTTAATTAAATTTGGATTCAAACTCTTGCTCTGCTATGTATAAGAGTATGATCTTGGGCAAATTAGTTCCCCCACATACAAAATGGGAAAATGATACCTCTGCTTCATTTTATCCCTGGACCTGGAAGTACAATTATTGACGTTTTTCCATAAAACTTTCTTACCTTAAGTGGCAAGTGATCATAGCTGTTTTTGAAGTCATGGTCAAAAACAATAGCAGCCAGCATTTTTTCAGAGTTATTGTCATACTTAAGGTAATCCTCAAAATCTCTTTCTGAAGAAAAGCCTTGAACTGCAGAGAGAGAAAAATATGTGAGTTGGGCACACAAAGGGAAACCTGTGAAACCACACTATGTGTAAGATGGTCTACTATTTTACATGGATTAAAGCCCATCAAAATAATTTAAATTTCAAAACAATATTTCTCACATATTGGCATAGCAAACTACCTAATAAATAGGAATGCATAACACTTTTTGAGTTTTAAAAAGCTTTATCACAGTTTAAAATAATAATTGCTATAATAATTGCATATTCAAGTATGCTTCAATATGAGGAATGCTTCAGAAATTCCAATGTTGAAGGAAAATAAAAATAAAATTTATCTATATAATCTATTCAAAGTCATACAATATGGGACTTTTAATATCGGAATAAAGAACACATGTAAGTTGGAGAATGAAACCACTTACAGGTTCAATATTTAAAGTGATCCATCAGTAAATTTAGTCTAAATTAAACTGAAATCAGTAAGATGGCAATGACTTTTGTACCCCTCCAAAAATAAAAGGAACCCTGGTTACACAAAGTTAAGCACTGAGCTGTTAACCAAAATGTGAGCAGTTTGAACCCAACACAGGCTCCCTGAGAGAAAAGACTTTGTGATCTGCTGCTATACAAGATCATGGCCTATGAAACCCTTTGTGGCAGTTCAACTCTGTCCTAGAGGGTAGCTATGAGTTGGAATCAACTCACCAACAAGCACCACCACCACAATAGTCATTTAAAGCATCTGTATGTGCATTGTTTGCACTCAAGATTTCCGTGGCAGTAAACATATTTTTGATGTCAACACGTTATCAAAGGCTTCCATGGCCTATGGGAGCAAATGAAGTTGCACTCATTTTTATTACTAGCTCCAGATTGCTTGCTTGGCACAACTGCCCACCCTCCAGAAAATCCTGTGATCTGATTTTCAAAGTTGTCAGAAGCCTCATTGTTGTCACTGCTGACAGTAAATCTCATGAGAACCCCAACATCCTCACCAAAGGTACTATCTCATGCTTCTAAGTCATCATTCTCAGGGAACATTTTCCTCAATTCTTCACTTTATTTGTTACTCAGAAGCCAAGGAATAACTGTTTCTCAGTCTCACAAAGGCTGTGTCATAAAACAGTTCCCTTAACTCCTCCCCACTCATTCTCTGCAAGCAAATCTCTAAAAACAAAAACAAAGCGAAAACATAACACCCAACTCTAAAGAGTTACCCTCACTCTAGACAGGCCCTTCTCCATATATATGGAATATAAAACACTCATCATCTTAGGGGAGATGTTTGTGTCTCTTAAGATTCTTTAAAACATCTACACTTAGGTTAATGTAGTGGTTGGGCATTTGAGTTACATTTACATTTTAAAAATTAGTCATTTCTATAAACTCACTGCTGTCAAGTCAGATTCGACTCATAGAAACCCTTCCTTGGGCTTCCGAGGCAGTATCACTATGGAAGTAGAGTGCTCAATCTTCCTTCAGAGGAATGGTCGGCGGGTTTGAACCACCAGCCTTCTGGTTAGCAGACAAATGCCTTAGGTACTATGCCACCAGATCTCCTAACAGCCTGGCCCAAAGGAAGGGAAGGATGAGGTCATGGATTCCAGAAATGACCCTGATCCTGGTGCTTCTGGGCCTAGAAGATGGCCGTGTATAACTGTAAAACATACACTTGTGGCAATCACTATAAGAGAGGATTTTGTTTCCTCCACTGGATTCTGTGCCCAAACCTCAAAGCTGACCTTAGTCAGTATTAGAACCTTTCCCCAGGATCAATATATAATAGACTTGATCATTAGGTAAATTAGACACATCTCCCAACTTCAGAGGTGACTTCATGTAGCCAGCTTCCACGCAATTGTCAATGCTCTTCTTCTCTCAGTCTATAGCCAGCTTCAAGGAACCTCAGGGGACATATTGAGACAGGTATTATTCTGGGCTTGTTGCTAATGGTAACAATTCATGGTCAGGAGGAGGTGTCAAGAATTCTACTACAAACCTAGGCACCCTATGCATCTCGAACTGGAGCTTGGAGTGGTAAGAAGGATAAACTTAGTGCTCCACACCAAGTCAACATCATCTCTCAAACTGAATATGTTCTGTGTAACGGTGGAGCCTAAAGCTACACCTGTGCTGTTGCAAGGCTCACATGAGAACACTGGTGTTGTACACATCCTGCTTCCAGTCCTATATGCTTTCTCAAGTTAGGTAAACTTGGTGATAATTTAAAGTCTATTGTCCTTTTGTAAAGAGCTCTAGGGGCACAGTCGATAAGGCATTTGCCTGCTAATCAGGTCAGAAGTTCTAACTCAACAGTTGCTCCGTGGAAGGAAGATGGGGCAATCTAGTTGCCTAAGAATTACAGCCTCAAAAACCCAATGAGGGTTGCTATGAGTCAGAATTGACTTGATGGCAATGAGTTTGGCTTTTCGTTTTTGTTGTTGTTTGTTGTTGTCCTATTGTATTCAAGGAGTTTGACTGCTAGCCAAATCTGACACCACTGTTGGTGGTCATGAAATAATACTGAGGTAGTATGGGGGCATAATCATTACTTTTGGTAAAGGTGAGAAATACCAGGTATGCAGCAGCTGGCCAACCTCCCTTTCTCAGGGGCTGGGTCTGAGATATAAATTCCAGTGCTGAAAGTAAAGTTTCAGAGGCTGCAACCAGAACCAGCAGAAGCAAGGATCTCAATAAATTCAAATGATCAAAGGTGAGAAAACAAAGTTCACTATCAAGTGAAAAAAAAAGAAGAAAAAAAAAAAAAGAAAGAACACAGCTGAACATAATGTCAAAGTTAAGAGCTTTAGAAATAGAATATATAACAACAAGTACTAAACTAGGTGAAAACAAAGACAGCACAGGACTGGGCAGTGTTTCATTCTGTTTTGCACAGGGTGGCTATGCGTCAGAGCCAACTTGGCTGTGCCTAACAACTAACAACAGGTGGAAATAGAATGGAGCAAAATGAGGTGGTTCTTGAGTTACAATAAAGCTAAACGATTGGCAGTTTTCCTTTATGACTTGTGAGTTGCATAGACCAGGCTGGCTTCAAGGTGCAAGCCCCAGGTGAGAAGATTTGAGAGAAGTAAAAGATCAATTTCCTTTGACCAAGTAGTTGATAAATATAATAATTTTGGTAACTCCATTTTCTTGAATGAATCCAACCAAATGAATGAAACCCATTATCTTTGAGTCAATTCCAACTCATAGTAACCCTATAGGACAGAGTAAAACTGGCTGTAAATCTTACCGGAGCAGACTGCCTCAACTTTTTCCCATGGAGCCACTAGTGGGATCAAACTGCCAGTCTTTTGGATAGCAGCCAAGTGCCTAACCACTGTGCCACTAGGGTTCCTTTGAATGAATCCTGGAAGTGGTAATTTCTAAAGAAACTATTTGGCAGAACAGTCAAAAATAGACATAGTCTCTCACTTAAAATGTCCCCTCCACTGTTCATTTCCTGTTTTGGTATAATTTGTGTTATTCTTTGGAAAACAGAAGACACTGCAGAGGCACTGCTGATGCTATAGCTCTTTTAAGTATTCACTGATTAGGCTAGCCTTATAGTGATTCTCAGCAGAGGAGGATGGTATCAGTGCAGGAAGCTGTGGTTACTACAATAATAAAAGCTAACATTTGCTGAGTGCTTACTATGTGGCGGGCACTGCTGTAAATGCTTTACACATGTTAACTCGCTTGATCTCCATAAAAATCTGATAAATTAGGTACTCTGGTTATTTTATTTAGGTTGGGAAATAAGGGAAAGTGAATTTAAATAATCAGTCCTAAAATATGTGATATACAGTTTATTCTGTGTTTTTTTTTTTGTTTTTTTTTTTCCCCAAAGAGACATAGTAACATATGAAGCTGGTGGTATACTAATTTTGTGATGTAGTGTAAGGTCTCCAACCAGGAGCTATTGACACTCCCATAATTTTAAGTTGAAATCAGACTTCTCTTAACTTTGTTTCCTTTCCATCTTGGATTATAGGATCTATTACTTCAATACCTCTTCAGATTCTTCAACTCATGTGCCTCTTCCACCTCCCATCCTAGTGAGCAGCACCAAAACAAAACAAAAATCCGAACCCAAAAAGAATGTAACTTTCAATCTTTTTTCATGGCAACATAAACCCACTTGCTTAGTCCCAATGAGTATAGGACTAAGCACATGCACACATATACAAATGCACAATACATGTAGAGAATTAGGCACATGCACACAGCTATGAGTTGGGGCCGACTCGACGGCACATAACAACAACAACAACACATGTGAGTACACACACACACACACACACACACACCTGAGCATGCAACCACTGTCCTGAAGTTCAGGCAGATTACACAGGAATCACATCAACTATTTCTATGGATAGGGATGGAGAAGCACAATATTATCAGACTAAATAAAACTTTAACTGCAAAACAGATCATCAGTTGCTCATATACAAGTTGAAGATGAAGCTGAAGAAAATCAAAGCAAGTCCACAAGAGCCAAAATTCAACGTTGAATGCATTCTGCCTGAATATAGAGATCTTCTTAAAAATAGATTTGACCCTCCAATAGCTAATGAATTGTTCTGGTTACCCAGTGCCGCTCTGACAAGAATATATCACAAATAGGATGGCCTTAACAAACAGGAGTTTATTCTTATAATCTGGAGGCTTTAAGTCCGAGTTCCAAGTTCCAGACTCTAGG
This sequence comes from Orycteropus afer afer, assembly GCF_000298275.1. Lineage (NCBI taxonomy): Eukaryota > Metazoa > Chordata > Mammalia > Tubulidentata > Orycteropodidae > Orycteropus > Orycteropus afer. Next base: position 110,094 of record NW_006922848.1, on the reverse strand, counting down.
GGCTGGGTGAAAGCCCCTCAGCCTTGGGCTTTAGCTCTGCCTCCTGCTCCCAGCCCACTGAACCTAGAGGCTTTTCTTCACTCAGACAGCTGCTGGAGGCTGAGACTGACAAGCCCAAGGCTGACAAGTAAAAAGGCATAGTCCTGATGTTACCAAATCACATGACAGGCCATTCATTCAAGTCCACTGAAAGTCCCAAAGTCAGGAGAGCATGGCAGGTTGCTGAACATTGACATGGCTACATGCAGGGTTCAAGCGTGCCATAAGCTAATGACCATTCCCAAAGCTGTTTCTTATATATGGGAAGCAGACAACATACCCAAAGCAGCTACTCAGCTGCTCCAATAGATTCCACCATGGAGTTAATTACTAATCTCACCATGGGGAATAACTACATTCAGCTGCCCAGCCACTCCACCAGGCACAGGCAAGCTACACACAAATGTAATGTGACTCATGAATGAAGACTCAAAGTGTTGGAGGATGACAAGAAGGATATCATGCAAAAAGTAAAAGGTCATTAAAATGATAAAAAGAAAGAAAAGACTAAAATGGATGTCAGAAGAGACTCTGAAACTTGCTCTTAATAATAGAGAAAACTAGAGCAAACAGAAGAAATGATGAAATAAGAGATTAACAGAAGATTTTCAAGGGCTGCTCAAGAAGATAAGGTCTAGTAGTATAATGAAATGTGCAAAGACCAAAAATTAGAAAGGGAGGAAAACAATACACATTTCTCAAGCTGAAAGAACTGAAGAGAAAATTCAAGCATCAAGTTGCAACACTGAGGGATACTATGGACAAAAAAATGAATGACAAAGAAAGCATCTAAACAATATGGAAGAAATATTTACAAAGTCACTCTATCAAAAAGAATTGGTCAATATCAGGAGGTAGCATATGATTAAGAACCACTGGTACTTAGAGAAGAAGTACAAGCCACACTGAAGGGACTAGCAAAAAACAAAGCAACTGGAATTGATGAATATCAATGGAGATGCTTCAACAAATGGATAAAATGATGAAAGTGCTTACTCATCTATGTCAAGAAATGTGGAAGACAAGCCAAACAATAGACAAGCATATGGGATGAACATTTACATCAAGTAGATACATTCCTTGGAGTGGTAAATCGTAGGAGAACAGAAGGGCAGTGTTTGCACAGTAAGACAGCTCAGGGGAAGGAGTGCATGGGAGGGAAAACTCAAACTCACTGCCACTGAGTCATTTCCATCTCACAGCGACCCCCACTGGGTTTCTGAGGCTATAAAACTTATGGAAGTAGATTGCCCTGTCTTCCTTCTGTGGAGCGGCTGGTGGGTTTGAACTGCTGACCTTCTGGTTAGCAGCCAAATGCATTATTCACTATGCCACCAGAGGGAAGGACACAGGGAAGAAGTAGGAAGAGAGCTGTTACACTGTGGGGAATTGCAGTCAATGTCATGAAATAAAATGTGTATGAACTGCTGTATGGAAAATGAATTTGCTCTGTAAACTTTCGCTCCAATCACAATAAAAGTTTAAAAAAAAGAAATTTGGAAGACAGCTACATCATCAAAGGACTGGCAGAGATCCATATCTGTGTCCATTCCAAAGAAAGACAATTTTAAAAATGTGGAAATTATTGAATAATATCATTAATATTACAAATGAGCAAAATTGTGAAGACAAATAAAAAATGGAGGCAGCCATACATCAACAAGGAACTTCCAGAAGTTCAAGCTAGATTCCAAAGAATACACTGAAAAGCCCATCAATGGATAATCAGATAAATAAATTATGGTACCAACACACAATGGAATACTATGCAATGTTAGAGAATAATGATGAATCCATGAAATCCCTCATAATGAGGCTGAACCTGGATGACCTAAGTGAAATAAGTCACTCACAAAAGGACAAATATTGTATGAGACCACTACCATAGTCTAGAAAATGTTTACACACAGAAGAAATATTTTTTATAGTTACCAGAGATGAGAGTGGAGGAAAGGCAAAATCACTAAATAGATTGTAGATATGTAATAAGTTGGGTGAAAGGAAAGGCAATAAACAATAAAAGGAAGATCATGAAAGGCAAAAGAACACAGTATCACTAAGGCAAGAGAAGACACTGAAAGGTTCACAACAGTTATAACAATAAAGGTAAATACTATTACATACACAATCCTGCAATATCAGTAATAAACAAAAATCTATGAATGGATGCATAGGCAAACATGCAAGGGGAACAGGTACAGGTAGGCGAACAGGACTACATCCACAGGCATATAGGTTTGGCAAAGGATATCTTTACATACGCATTTGTATGTGCTATAAACATATCCATGGATACAGTAGAGCAAACATGCAGCAAAGTTATGAAAACCTCAGCCATAATGAAATATCGAGAGGGAATGAGTCACTGGGCTTGGGCACCTAGGACCACAGATGCGGGGGACAGTTAGGTTGATTGACACAACATAGTTCACAAAGACAATGTTCTACATCCTGCTGTGGTGATAGCAACCAGGGTCTTAAAAGCTACCAAGCAGCCATCTAAGATGTAACTATTGGTCTCTCCCCATCCAGAGGGAAGAACAAAGAAAATCAAAGACTCAAGGAAATATTAGTCCAAAGGACTAATGGACCACATGAACCATAGCTGCCTCTTATCTAAGACCAGAAGAACTAGATGATGCCCAGCTACCACTACTGACCACTCCGATGTGGACCACAGAAGGTCTTGGACAGAATGTGAGAAAATGTGGTACAAAATTCAAAATCATAAAAATGATAGACACTGGTGGAACCCCCAAGACTGTGGCTCTTAGATATCCTTTAAATCTGGAACTCAGCCCACCCCTATGGATCACCTTGCAGTCAAACAACAGATAGGTCTATAACATGAACAGTAACACTTGTAAGGAAAGTACTCCTCAGAACAACCATATGAAACCAAAAAGGAAGCATATGCCCCAAAGTAAAGTTCAGAAGGCACAAAAGAAGGATGGGTGGTGTGATAGTTGGAGTTGTGTGTCAACTTGGCTGGACCACAATACTGAGTGGTTTAAACAGTTGTGATGTGATTATTCCCATGATGAGATCAGATGTACATGCTTTGAGAAGCCAATCCATTGAAAGGGAGTTTTCCTAGGAGTGTGGTCTGCTTCCAGTGTATATATGGACATCCTGGAAAAAAAAAAACTTTCTGTGAATCTGGATCCTGTTGTGCTGCCTACAACTGTCTGTGAGCTAACAATCCACCATTCTGCCTGGTGATCTTGGATCTGTCATCCACCTAAGTCAACAGGTGGTATACTGCCTGCCAACCTTGAGCTTGTTAGCCCCTGCAGCTGTGTGAGTCAGGAAAAGACTCCAGTTTGATGTTTGATCCAGAAACTGGGGACTTGTCAGCTTCTGTAACTGTGAGCCATTTTCCTAAGATAAATTTCTCTCTCTCTCTCTCTCTCTCTCTCTCTCTCTCTATATATATATATATATGTATGTATGTATGTATGTATATATATGATGGGGCAATCTACTTCCGCAGTGACAGTGCCTCGGAAACCCAAGGAGGGGTCGCTATGTGTCGGGTCCGACTCGATGGCATGTAACAACAACAAGCTTTAGTGGTTTTGCTTCTCTAAAGAACCCCGCCTAACACATATGGACACAGAGAACTCAGGGAAGAAGTGGGAAGAGTGTTGTTACATTAAAGGAATTGCAACTAATGATACCAAACAAAACATGTAAAAATTGTTAAATGTAAATTTTCCCTGTAAACTTTCACCCAAACCACAATAAAAAGGAGAGAAAAAAAAAAAAAGAGGGCACAGAAAGAGGGTTATCATTGCTGATGTCAGATCTTGGCAAAATGCAGAGAATACTACAAATATGTTTGTTATCCGTGTTTTATCAATTATGCCAGGACATTCTAATGTGTGGACCATAAAAAATTATGGATAACATTGCAAAGAATGGGAATTTCAGAACACTCAATTATGTACACGTAGAATGTATACATGGATCATGAGGCAGTCATACTAACATTACAATGGAATACTGAATGGTTTAAAATTGGAAAAGGTGTGTGGCAAGTTGGTATTTTTTGCATTAATTATTCAATATATTTGCTGAACAAATAATCTGAGAAGCTGAGCTATAGAAAGAACATGTCATCAGGATTTGAGGAAGACTCATTAACAACCTGAAATATGAAGATGGCACAGTCTTGTTTGCTGAAAATGAAGATAATTTGAAGTATTTACTGATGAATGTAAAAGGATTATACCTCAACATAAAGAAAACAAACATCCTTACAGCTGAACCAATAAATAGCATCATGATTACTGGTAAAGAAACTGAACTTGTCAAAGATTTCACTCCTCTTGGATCAACAATCAATGTCCATGAAAGCAGCAATCAAGAAATCAAACAACAGTATTTCCTTGGACAAATATGCTGCAAAACACCTCTTTCAAGGGTTGAAAAGCAAAGACATCATTTTGATGACAAAGGTGCACCTGGCCCCAAGTCATGGCATTTTCAATCATGTCAGAGCATACAAAAGATAGGAAAGAAAAAAGGAGAACCAAAGAGGAATTGACACATTCAAATTATAGTGTTGGCAAAGAATAATTAATATACCATGGACTGCCATAAGAACAAACAAATCTGTCTCAGAGGAAGTACAGCCACGATGCTGCTTCTATTGTTGTTTCTTAGTAGCCAAGATGGCAAGATTTTGTCTCACTTACTTTAGACATGCTATCAGAAGGGATCAACTGCTGGAGAAGGACATCACGATTGGTAAAGGGTCAGTAAAAATAAGAGAGACTCTCAATGAGATGGATTGACTCAGTGGCTGCAACAATGGGCTTAAAGACAGCAATGATTCTGAGGATGGAACAGGACAGAGCAACATTTTGTTCTGTTATACTTAAAGCCATGAGTTGGAACTGACTCACCAGCACATAGCAAGAAGAACAACAAAAATGGGTAACATGATTGATATATTTTTAAAAAATTTTTCAGAGACCTGGAAAATCAGAGATAATGGAAATTTCAGAACTAAAAACAAAAATACTATTTTTAAAACAATTCAACTGAATGATCATATGATCTGATAAATTGAAAATAAATAAGCAAAAAGGAAAAACAACCAAATTCAATATCCTAATGAGAAATTTTAATAACTACCTCTCTCAGTAATTATTGATAGAACAAGCAGACAAAAAAACAGTAAGAAAGGAGAAGGATCAGAGATGGTGGACTAGGCAGACACACTATCCAGACCTTCTACAACAAAGATTCAAGAAACCAAGTGAAATGGATGCAGATGACAATCCTAGAACCCAAAGCCTCAAAGGAAAGGATAAATAAGCAGACCAAATACCTATGAGAGGAAGAGACTGAACAGAAACTGTAGTAGTGAACTCCTTATAGTGAACAAGGAGTGGTAAACTGCCAAACAGCACAGCATGGCCATTTTGAATTATTGCAAGCAGCATTTCTTTTGGAGCAGGGACCAGATAACTGGCTCCACGTCCCCAGGACTGCACTTGCCAGGACTATACCAACACACCAATGATCAGGAATCAGAGAGGTCCCCCTTACCTTACACAACCTCCTAGTGAACAGAAGCACAGTCTCTCCCAGCCTCACCTACCCAGCAAATGGTCAAACTCCCCTCATTGCCAGTGCTGGACCATTGTTTTTTTTTTTTTTTTTTCATTACGTTTCTTAGATTTTCCTTCCCCCTCCCATTTTCTTTTTCCTTTGCTTTTTTTCTTCCTCTTTCCTTATACTTTTCTTCTTTTTCTTTTTTTGGACATCAAAGAGTGGGCACCCCTTCTTCTACTTTTCACATGATTATCAGCAACTGCACTCACCCCTCCCTGGTTAGAGGTACACACCCCCAAAAAGTGAGCACTGCATTCCCGAGCAGCTGTGTTTGGGGGCTGGCATTTTTGCCAGTGTTGTGAAGCTTTTGTTCTTTTGTTTTGTCCTTTTTCTTTCTTTTCAGTTCTTCCCTCTAACCCCCTTCATTTCCTCTTCTATCATTTGTTTTTTCCTTGGTTTCACTCATCCCCTTTTTATATCCCATGTTGTGAGTGCCTAGTCCCCTGACTCTGCAACAGTAGTACCTACTCCCACCACTACATGGATGTCAGTACACACTTTGCCAGAGGAAGCTCCATGTTCCTGCTGCAGTTGTGTTTGTCAGCTAACACTTAATTTTTTTCCTCTTTTTTCTTCTTTTTTTCCTTTCTTCTCAGTTCTTTCTCCTTCCCCCCAATATTTTTTTCTCTTTTCTACCTCTTCTACCTGCCTGTTTTTTTATTTTTCCTTCTTTTATTTTGATCCCGCTGAGCAAGTGTCTCTTTGCCCCCACCCCCCAACCTGTTCAGTAGTGCTACTCGGACCTTCCATATTTGGTAATGTGCCCTCCCATGGAATGACTGTCACATTGCTGCTGCAGCCATGTTTGGTGGCTAGCATTGTGCTAGTACTGTGAATATGGGTTTTGTCTTTGTTTCTTATCTCTTCTCTTTCTTCCTCCATTTGTTTTATCTTTTTTCCCCTCTACCCCATTTTTTTTCTTTTCATCTTTCCCCAACAATTGGAAGACAACAATCCTACCCAGCAAAACTGACCACATATGCTGCCCCACCAGCTGGGTGAGTGCCACCACCTGCTCCAGTACCAGTGGATCAACAACAGATGGCAGTAAGAAACTACCCAACCTGCCCCCAGCTGCTCTGTGTGATCAGTCATCACAGACCTGCACCCACACTCCCACCTACTACCAAATACACCTGGAGATAGGTAATTAGCATCCTAGGTTGCCAAACTAGCAATAAGAGTAGCATGCCTGTCCTGTTGCCTACATAGATAAAACAAAACAAAACAAAAAAATCAGGGTGAAGCAAACCAACATACAATCAACAAATCACATATCCAGCAAAACTGTCCCTCAAATACAATAGCAAAATTAAGACATTAAGACTATTCTATATAAACAGAAATTAAGGTAATTTGTAAAAAAAAAAAAAACAATCTTACAACATAAAACCAACAACAGAAAACAACTT
>NW_006922848.1:99706-102918 GCF_000298275.1 Orycteropus afer afer | reverse complement strand
GACTAACCCTACAAGAACAGTAACATTACAATGTCTCTGAGACAATAGACAAGTTCAAATCACATGCACAAAAAGTAAAACTCGAAAATATGGCTCAACAAGCAACCAAAATACAGGGCCACAATATCTTCCAGAGGAAGAAATGCTATTGGAACTACTTGATAAAAGGATTCAAAAGTATACTTAGGTGACTTCAATTGATTGAGAGAAAGGAAAACACAGAAAATCTCAAGAAGAGATCAAACAAGCAATACAAGAGCAAACTGAAAAAATAAATGGATAATTAGAAAGCATACGAAAACAACAATAGAAATCTAGATCATACTAAAATTTCATAATGACAAATGTGTTTGAAGGACAAAGTAGTAGAACTGAATCAATGGAACACAGAATTAGTGAGACTGAAGACAAATATCTTAATACTAATCTGTTAGAGGAACAATAAAAAAAGAGAGAGAGAGAAAGAATGGGAAAAAGAGGAAGAAAACCTAAGAATTATGTGAGATGCTACCAAGAAGAATAATTTACATGTGATCAGCATTTCCAAACAGGAAGACACAAAGAAAAGCAACAAGAAAATTGCCAAAGATTTGTTGAAAAAAACTTCCCCTAGTATCATGAAAAACAAGAAGACATGCATTAAAGACACTCAACAAACCCCAAAGAGGATAGATGCCAAAGGAAAATCACCAAGATATACCATAATCAAACTTTCCAAACCCAAACACAATGAAAGAACTCTGAAAGTCGCTCAAGAAAAAGAAAGAGTCACCTACAAAGGATAATCAATAAGACTAAGCTTGATTTCACATCAGAGACAACACAGGCAAGAAGGCAATGGGATGATATATATAAAACCCAGAAAGAAAAAATTGCCAACCAAGAATTACATATCCAGCAAAACTGTCCCTCAAATATAATGGCAGAATTAAGACTATCCTATATAAAGAGAAATTAAGGGAATTTTTAGAAAAAAAAAAAAAAAAGACTAACCTTATAAGAAATGCTAAAGGGAGTCCTAGTCAGACAACAACTGGAGACTAAGACACACAACAGTATCACCCAGAAATCAACCCAGAGACGGAAGTATCAAACTTAAGTAGACCTATGAGACTGAAAATAGGGAAAGAGATGTCCATTTGTAAATGATGATAACAACAAAGCAAAAAGAGGTAATAAATTATGTAGTTACAGAACTTCCAAATGGCGAAAAAGTCATATGACAGTATCAGGATAAAATGGATTAAAACAGGGTAACTTCAAAGAAAATAAATAAACCTCAATAAAATAAGAAAATTATAAAGTCCCAGTAAATACTAAAACAAAGGGAATGTCAAGAAAATCCATAAAGAAAATGAACTTACCATAGAAAAAAATATAATGAACAAAGAAACTATCAACACCATGAAAAAATTAAGACACAGCAAAATGGCAGCTGTAAATTCATACCTATAAATAATGACTTCTGAATGTAAAAGGACTGAATGCACTTGTAAAGAGACAGAGAGCAGCATAATGGATAAGAAAACATGACCCACTACTATACCATCTACAAGAGACACCTCTTAGACAAAAATAAACTAAAAAACAAAAGTTGGGAAAAAATATATCAAGCAAATGCCAATCAAAAAAGAACAGAATAATGATACCAAATTCTGATAAAATAGACTGTAAAGCAAAAACCAGGAAATAAGACAAAGAAGGACATTATATAACGATAAAGGGTCAATCTAACAAGAGACCATAGCCATAGTAAGTATCTATGTGTCCAAAATACATAAATCAAACTTCAACAGAATTGAAAAGAGAAATAGACAACCCAATGATAATAATGTTGTTGTTGTTGTTGTTATGTGCCATCGAGTCAGACCTGACTCATAGCGACCCCTCCTTGGGTTGCCGAGGCAGTATCACTACAGAAGTAGATTGCCCAACCTTCCTTCCAAGGAGTGGCTAGTGGGTTTGAACCACCAACCTTCTGGTTAGCAGTCAAGTGCCTTAGGCACCATGCTACCAGAGCTCCCAATGATAATAATAGTAGACTTTAATATACAACTTCCAAAGCAGGACAGAACAACTAGAAAGAAACTAAACAAAGATAAAGTTGTAAACAACACAAACAACCAAGTAGACCTCCTAAATGTATACTCAACACTCTACCCAACAACAGCACAATATGCATCCTTTTCCAGTGCACCTGAACCATTCTCCACATAGACCATATGTTAGGCCAAAAAGCTACCCTCAATAAATTTAAAAACATTGGAATATTACAAAACATCTTCTCAGATCACAATGCTATAAAATTAGCAATCAACAATAGGAAATTCTAGAAAAAATAATCAAATACATGGAAACTGAATGATACTGTGCTTTCAAACTACTGGGAAATAGAATAAACAAAAGTGAAGTAAATGAAATCAAATGAAAAAGTAGGCATAACATATCAAAATCATTGGGACATGGTAAGGCAGTACTCAGCCAACAGTTTATAGTAGTAAAAGTACATATTGCAAAAGAAGAAATAACTAAAATCAATGCCTTAACACAACATCTCCAACAAATAGCAAAAGAACAGAAAAAAAAAAAAAGCCCACAGTCACCATAAGAAAGGAAAAAACAAAAATAACAGAATCAACAAGACTAGAAGTTGGTTCTCTGAAAAGATTACTGATATTGACGAACCACTGCCAAATTTAACAAAGGAAAGGAACAAAAAGATGCAAAGAACACAAATAAGACATTAAACAGGCAATGTCACAATAGGACCAACTGAAATAAAAAGGAAATAAAGGAACATTATGAAGAACCATACTCCAATAAATTTTAAAACACAGAAGAAATGGACAAATTTCTAGGAAAAAAATTACTTACCCAAACTAAGGTAGAACATTTAAATAGATCCATCTCAGAAGAGGAAACTGAACAGGTTATATAAAAAAAAAAACTCCCAACATAAAAAAGTACTGGCCTAGATTGCTTAAGAGGCAAATTTTAGCAAACATTCAGAGAAGAGCTGACACTAATTCTACTCAAACTATTCCAGAACATAGAAAAGGATGGAATACTTCCAAACTCATTCTATGATGCAAACATAAGCCTAATACCAAAATCAGGCAAAGAAATCACTAAAAAAGAAAATTATAGACCATGAATACTGATGCAAGAATTCTCAAAACAAATATATATATATATATATATATATATATATA
>NW_006922848.1:94472-99565 GCF_000298275.1 Orycteropus afer afer | reverse complement strand
GGCACATAACAACAACAACATACACACACACACACGCACACATACATATATACTATGAATCCATAGTATATGGCCAATGGCCAATAGAATCCAAAAATATATTTTTAAAAATAATAATACATCATGACAAAGTGAGATTCATACCAAGTATAAAAGGATGAAAAATGAAGTCTCGCAATCCTCAGTTCTAAGAAGCACTCTAGCTATGCTATTTACAAAACAGATTTGTTCATCTTTCTGGCAACCAATGCTATATTCAATATACTTCACCAGCAGTATAATTTAAATTTATCAATTCTTTGGTCTTCCTTATTCACTGCCCAGTTTTCTCATGCATATGAGGCTACTGAAATATACCACAGACTGGGTGGGTGCACCTTAGTTTCCAAAGTGACATGTTTACTCTTTAGTAATTTAAAGAGGTATTTTGTCACAAATTTGCCCAATGCAATATGGCATTTTATTTTTAACTGCTGCTTCTCTGGGCATGGATTGTGATCCAAGTATAATGAAATCCTTTCTCCATTTATTATGATGTTGTGTACTGGTCTAGTTCTGAGGATATTTGTTTCCATTACGTTGAGGTATAATCCATATTGAAGGCAGTAGTCTGAACTTCATCAGTGCTTCAAGTCCTCTTCACTTTCAGCAACTAAGACTGTGTCATCTGCATATTACAGGTTGTTAATGAGTTTTCCTCTAATCCTGATGCCATGTTCTTCCTGATATAGTCCAGGTTCTCAGATTATTTGCTCAGCATACAGACTGAATAAGTACAGTAAAAGGATATAACCCTGACAAACTATTTGCTGATCTTGAACCATACAGTATCCCCTTGTTCTGTTTGAATGACTGCTTCTTAAGTTATGTACAAGTTCTGCATGAGCACAATTAAGTATTCTGGAATTCCCATTCTTTGAAATGTTATCCAGAATTTGTTATGATCCACATAGTCAAATGCCTTTGCAAAATCAACAAAACATAGGCAGACATCTTCTTGGTGTTCCTTGCTTTCACCCAAGTTCCATTTGACATCACCAACGATATCCCTCATTCCACATCCTCTTCTGAATGAAACTTGCATTTCTGGAAGTTTCCTGCCAATACACTGCTACAACTCAAAGCATTCCCCTTGCTAATGGGAACAAGGCAACGATGCCCTCTATTGCCACTTCTATTCAGTGCTGTATTGGAAGTCCTACCAAGGGCAATAAGGCAAGAAAAAGAAATAAAATGCATCCAAATTGGCAAAGAAGTAAAGCTACATTAGCCAATGACATAATCCTATAAATAGAAAACTTGAGAGACTCAGTAAGAAACTACCTCAACTAATAGAAAGTTCAGCAAAATGGCAGGATATAAGATCAACATTAAAAAAAAAAATAGTCGGATGCCTCTATATTAACAGAGATCTCTAAAAAGGAAATAAGGGAAACAATACCATTTACATTAGCTACCAAAAAGATAATATACTCAGGAATAAATCTTACCAGTGATATAAAAGATCTATGCAAAGTAAACTACAAAATGCTACTACAAAAGAAGTTCCAGCAAGATGGTGCAATAGGCGGGCAAGCTACAAATACCCTCTGCAACCAAGAAATGAGAAACCAATTGAAACTGGTAACAGAACACAATCCTGGTAACCTGAGCTTTGAAGGGAAGGATAGGAAAATAGATTAAATACCAACTAGCAGAAGGACCTGAATGAAAACTGAATAAGACGACAAATGGAGCTGCAGACTGTTTCTGAATATTTGAATATTTACAGGTGGCATTTCAATCAGGACATCAAATTAAAAATCAGCTCTGCAGCACTGGTGGCTGATTAGAAAGGAAAACAGCAAATAAGAAGACAAAAAGAGCTGTGGAGTGCAAGCTGTCCTGAAGGAGTGCCATTTTGAATATTTACAAGCAGTGTGTCCACATTGAATATTTACAAGTGGCATTCCAATCTGAGCAGAAACCTAAGAACAGGCTCAGCTTGCCAAGGGCAGCACAGTCAACCTCACTGGAGATCAATGACTAGAAAGATGTAATATATCCCTTGCTACTCTTATATCCCACACTCTCTTGATGAAAGGAGATGTGGCCATACCCTGCCTCCATCCTGGTCTGGGTGCCCTGACAGAGCCCGGTGCCCTGCACACCCCTCAGTTTTGTTCTCATTTGTTTTAAAATTATTCTTTTTTTCTTCCTCCATTTTTCCTTCCTTTTTTTCTTTCCTTTTCTTCTTTCTCTCTTTTGGTTCTTCCTATCCCTGCTTTTTCTTCTTGCATCTTTCTCATTTTTTCTTTATTGTTCTTTTTCTCTTGCTCTTATCCCCCTCTCCCCAAATACTGTGTGTGAGTGTGTGTGTGTGTGGGGGGGGGGTTCTGTTTTTCCATATATATTATTATTATTTTCATTTACTGCCTTTTCTCTTAATTTTTGTGATTGTTGCTGTATGGTGATGCTTTTTCGGTGGGTTTTTTGTTTGTTTTGGTTGTTGTTCGGTTTTTTTTTTTTTTTTTTTTTTTTGGTGGTTTGCTGGTCTTTGTTGGTTTGTTTAACTGGGAGGGGGACAGCAACCATGCCAAACAACACAACTGTACACACACAGCTGGCAGCCCCACCCACTGGGTAAGGATCACCACTTGTTTTTGCACCAACTGATCAATGATAGATGGGAGCCAATACCAGCCCAACTCACACTCAATTGCTATTCATGAACAGCTAACAGAGATCTGTACACACACTCTCATTCTCTCTCATAAAAACCAGGAGACAGGTGGTGAGTGTCTAAGTGCTGCCAAATAGCAAATAGAGGAGCACACAACAGCCCTGCTCACTCGAGTATATCAAAATAAAATAAAGCAAAAAGAAAAATAGAACCTGGACGAATCACACCAACATACAATCACCAATTAAATATAAATACAATGATATTACAAATCTTAGAGACAAGTGACCATCCCAGTCCACATAACGAAGTAAGAAAAGTGGTAGAAACAAGGGACCAGGATACAGACCCAGAAAACCTCCCTGAAGAAGAAGTAGCATTAGAACTGCCTGAAAAGGAATTCAAAAGAATTATATTTAGGAACTTTCAAAAGATTGAGAGACAGATCAAGATAAACACTGACAAAATTAAGGAAAACACAGACAAAACTCTAGAAAAATTTAGGAAAACAATATAAGAAAAAACTGACAAAATAAACAAAAATTTAGAGATCATGAAAAAACAACAAATAGAAATCCAGAAGATTAATACTAACATTTCAGAAACAGATAACACATAGAATGGGAAAAGGAGTAGAATCAACTCAGTGGAAGACAAATCAGTGAGACTGAAAGCAAATACTCAATAGTATTTGCTATTTGCTAAGGAATCAATCAGAAAAAAAAAAAAGATCAAAACAAAATGAAGAAAGCCTAAGATTCATGTGGTATACCATTAAGAGGAATAATTTAAATGTGATTAGAATTCTAGCACAGGAAGAGACAAATAAAACCACAGAGAAAATTGTCATAGATTTGTTGGAATTTCCCTAATATGATAAAAGGCAAGACATCCATTCAAGAAGTTCAATGAACCCCCAAACAGAGTAGACCCCAGAAGAAAATCACTGAGACATATCATGATCAAACTCACCAAAATCAAAGATTAAGAAAGCATCCAGAAAGCAACATGAGAAAAATGAAAAGTTACCTACAAGGGGCAACAAATAATACTAAGTTCAGATTTCTCAGAAGAAACTATGCAGGCAAGAAGGCAATGGGGGAGACTTCAAAATGGAGTTGCACCTGGGACCAGCATGCTTTATCCCTCTGGCATCTAAGGTCTTGGACAACTAGCCACAACAGTTTGAATTAGGAATTTCAGTGCTCTGAACAGCTCAGAAAATCAGAGTGCATCAAACACAGAAGAGCAGAATTAGAGGAAAGGCACAGGGAGATTATTTAGGAAAGAGCTACTGGAGGAGGACGGATGGGCACCTGAGAGAGGCACTGGAAACTCTTCTGGAGCAGTCACTGTGTGCCGGGCTAGAGCACCCGCCTGAGATCCCCGAGTCAAGAGGGAGGACACCTTATAACAGCTTACCAGCAACCACTCTAATATTCCAGTGGGCAGTGGCAGAGACCTGCCTCCAGTAGCTTACCTTGATTTTTTGGAGGTAATTTGGGTCTTCTGAGTGCTGGCATTGGGTATGGACACCTTCGCTGAGATTCGGAGGAAAACTTACTGTTGCGACAGGAAAGGTAGCTCCCTCCCATCCCAGCGGGTCACAGAGTAGACTGGGGTCAGACAGGGAGACATCGTGCTTTTCTTTGTCACAGAGATTGGGACTGCAGGTCACTAGCAGGTACTCCTCCAACCCTAACACAGCTGAAACTGTGTGCATCTTTGGCGCCACAGCTGGGCGGTATCACAGGCAAACTCCAGAGCTGGCCATTAGCAGTCTGGCAGGATTACATCAGGACTGCGGGCAGACGGAACAGGGATAGGGAAGAAACCGCACTCCCAGGATTTTTGCCTTGGCGCTGTGGGGCCACGGAGGCGGGATCTTTGAGTGTGCCTGAAATTGGCAGAAATTTGTGACGCTCTAAAAACAAGAATCTTTCCTGAGGTTGAGCTGCAGTCTTGTAAATAAATACAACATCAAAAATAGCCTGCTCAAAGCCCTAGAAACTGACGCTAGCAACACCAAGCTTTCCTTCTTCCACTCCCAACTTCTGGGCCAATATCTTCACTCACTCAATAGAAGAAAATGTATTCAGCCAATTACCATAAAACCTCTCACTTCTAACTCTAAATCCTCTTTACAACAAACAGAAACACATATCCACACTGCACACGGTGATTCTACCATCGCAAAGAAAACAGCAGAGTGACGCAACACACTTGAATCAGTAATAAAATAAAACACACCAGCTTCACCTTTTCAAAATATTAAACCATAAAACCAAGACAAAAAAAATCAACACTTAACCAGCAGCTAGTGACAATCTAAAGAGACAGCGCTCTACCAGATTCCAGGGACTTAAGAAGGGGTTCTGCTTTCCAGTAACCCCAACAACTCTCCAGACATGCACTGCACAACTGAAAAGGT
>NW_006922848.1:92974-93765 GCF_000298275.1 Orycteropus afer afer | reverse complement strand
GAATTTTGGAAGAAAATACAAGAACAAAATGACAAAATAAATGAAAAATTAGAAATGATTCTAAATCTACAGATAGAAATCTAGAAGATTAATACAAAATTATTAAATAGATAACACATTGGAAGGGCAAAGGGGCAGAATTGATGCAATGGAAGACAAAATTAGTGAGATTGAAGACAAATACCTAAATATTTCTTTGGAAAGGGATCAGTCGGAAAAAAATCAAAACAAAATAAGGAAAGCCTAAGGTACATGTGGGATACCATCAAAAGAAAAAATCTATGTGTCACTGGAATTCCAGAACAAGAAGAGAAAAATAAAACCACTGAGAAAATCACCTAACATTTGCTGGAGGGGAACTTCCCTGGTATGATGAAAGAGGAGAATATATCCATTCAGGAAGTCCAAGGAACCCCAAACAGGATAGACCCCAAAAGAAAATCACTGAGACATACCATCATCAAACTCACCAAAACCAAGGAGAAAGAATACTGAAAGCAGCATGAGAAAAACAACAAGTTACATACAAACGTCAGCCAGTAAATTATCCCTGATTTCTCAGCAGAGACCATGCAAGTGAGAAGACAATGGGATGCTATATATAAAACCCTGAAAGAGAAATATGTTCAACCAAGAATTACATATCCGGCAAAATTGTCCCTCAAATATGGTGGTGAAATTAGGAGATTTCCAGATAAGCAGTAACTAAGGGGATTTGTTAAAACCAGACCAACCTTATAAGAGACACTAAAGGGAGTACTTTGAACAGAGAACCAAAAGTAGTAAATAAC
>NW_006922848.1:66698-74030 GCF_000298275.1 Orycteropus afer afer | reverse complement strand
TCAGTGAAGGCAAACACGGGTATATGGGTGGATAGATGGGTAGACAGGCTGAAATATTAGGTATGTATATGAAGTGGAGAGTGCACCCAAGAACATGTATAGGGCTGGCAGACAGTGGTCCAATAACTTTATGTGTATGATCTGAATTCCCAGGTGCATAATGGGGCTGACAAGGCGCAAGGTTGTAGTCACTACTTGCTCACAGCCAGCTACCCAGAGAGACCGAGTAGTTGAACCTGTGGGCTCGGGACCATAGTCACAGAAGACAATGTCAATTGGCATAACATACTACACAAATCATTGCTCCACCTTCTACTGTGGCGAGTAGCAACTGAGATCTTAAAAGCTTGCAAGCTGCCATCTAGATGCAATGATGGGTCTCTCCTCACCCTGAGCCAAGAAGATTGAAGAAAACCAAAAATTCATGGAAACAATCAGTCCTAGCGACTGGTACACCATCTGATCTGCAGCCTATACGACTATGAGACCAGAAGAAATACACAGTGCTCGGCTACTACTGTCAAGCACTTGGAAGAGGATCTTTGTAGGAGATCCTGGATAGACAGGAGGAACAATGTGGAACAAAACTTAAAATCATTTGGGAAAAAAAAAATCAGGGAACAGGTTTGCTGGCCCGATAGAGCCTGGTGGAGCCATGGAGACTATGGCCCCTAGCTGCCCTTCAGGTCTGGAATTGAACGCACACCTGTGGCTTCCAGCCAAGCAATAGACAGGCATACTCATTGAGCATTTACCTGAGGTAGATACACTTCTTGGAGAGAACAAGCAAGAGAGAAAGAAGGGCTGCTCAGGCACAGGGAGACAGCTCAGGGGTTAGGAGTGCATGGAGGGTTGGACCCAGGGAAGCGGTAGCTATCGGGAGGAAGTGGGAGAGGAGATGTTGCATTGTGCTAACTTATGGTCAATGTCATGAGACAAAGTGTATGTGATCTGCTGTATGGAAAGTGTATTTGCTCTGTAAGTTTTCACCCAAATCACAATAAAAAATAAACTAAAAAAAAAGAAAAGAAAGAAGGCAATGGGATGATATATATAAAACCCTGAAACAAAGAAAATTGGCAATCAAGAATTATATACCCAGCAACAATGTCCCTCAGATATGATGATGAAATTAGGAGATTTCCAGATAAAGAGAAATTATGGAAATTTTTTAAAACCAGACCAACCTTATAAGAGATGCTAAAGAGAGTACTTAGGGCAGAGAACCAATAAAAGCAGACAACCTATGATTAAAACACATGATAATGTAACCCAGAAACCAACCCAGCTACAGAAGTATCCAAAGTAAAATAAGCTTAAAAGACTGTAAACAGGAAATCAGAGATGTCAATTGGTGAATTTTGACAACCACAAACCAGTAAGAGGAAATAAATACTGTAGATACAGAATTTCAAATGGAGAGGAAGTCAAGACAATTACAAGATAGATCAGGTTGCTCTAAACTTGGGGAGAAATAATAAATGCAAGGTAACCTCAAAAGAAAATAATAAACCTTTGCATTAAAATTAAAAAGAAAAGAGAGAGAGGTACAAATATTTAGCAAATACTAAAATAGCAAAGAAGAAAATGATTTAAAAAAAACTCAAACAAAAGATCAGCACAAAAATTATACAGAATGAATAAGTCAGCAACACTACACACACACACACACACACAGCAAAATGACAGCAACAAATTCAAATTTGTCAATAATTACACTGAAGTAAATGGATTAAATGCACCACCCAAGGGATGGAGAGTTGCAGGCTGGATTAGAAAATATGACCCATCAATATGCTGTCTACCATACACTCACCTTAGACACAAAGACAAAAATACATTAAAAATCAAAGGTTGGAAAAAGACATATCAAAAATTGGTGATAAAAAAGTAGTAATATTAATTTCTGATAAAATAGACTTTAAAACAAAAACTACAGAAAAAGACAAGGAAAGAAATTACATGATGATTAAAGGATCAAATAAACAAGAGGATATAACCACAATAAATATCTATGCGTGTAATGAAGAGCCCCAAAATACATAAATTAGACTTTCACAGAATTGAAAAGACAAATAGACAACTCCACAATAATAGTAGGAGACCTTCATACACCATGTTCAATGAAAGACAAAGCAACTAGAAACTCAACAAAGACACAGAAGAATTAAACAGTACAATGAACGAACTTGACCTTAGAGATATCTAAAAAGCACTTCACCCAACAATAGCATAATATACATTCTTTCAAGTGCACATGGAACATTCATCAAGATAGACCAACCGTATGCTAGATCACAAAGCAAGTGTCAGCAAATTAAAAAACATTGAAATACTACAAAGCCTGTTCTTAGAACACAATGCTATGAAGTTAGAAATCAACAATAGGAAAATCAATGGAAAAAGAGAAAACACATGGAAACTGAATAACACTCTCCTTAAAAACAATTGGTTAATAGAAGAAATAAAAAATGAAATTAAAAAATTCCTGAATCAAACAAGAACAAAAACACAAATACAAAAATCTTTGGGACACAGCAAAAGCAGTGATTAGAAGGCCATTTATACCAATAAATGCACACATCAAAAAAGAAGAAAGCCAAAATCAACACCTTAACCCATCATCACCAACAATTTAGAAAAAAAAAAAAAAAAAAAAAATGCCTACAGTCACCAGAATAAAAGAAATAATAAACATTTGAGCAAAAATAAATGAAACAGAAAATAGAAAAAAAGCAACAAGACTAGAAGTTGGTTCTTTGCAAAGGTTAATAAAATCTAAAAACTAATGGCAAACCTAACAAAGAAAAAGAAGATGAAAGTAACATGAATAAGAAATGAAATGGACAACATCACAATGAAACCACTGAAATAAAAAGGATAATATCAGGATACTATGAAAAGCTGTACTCCAACAAATTTCAAAACCTAGAAGAAATGGAAAGATTTCTAGAAACACACTACTTAGCTAAACTAACACAGACAGGTAGAAAATTTGAACAGACACATAAAAACAGAAGAATTGAATACGTCACTAAAAAAACTACCAACAACAACAAAAAAAGTTCCAGCCAAGAACAGTTTCACTGGAGCATTCTACCAAACATTCAAGAAGAGCTGACACCAATCCTACTCAAACTATTTCAGAACAAAGAAAAGGATAGAATCCTCGCATATTCACCTTATGAAGCAAGCAAAACCCTGATACCAAAACCAGGCAAAGACACTACTAAAAATGAAAATTACAGACCAATATCACTCATGAACATAGTTGCAAAAAACTTCAACAAAATCCTAGCTAATATTTTAAAAAAATAATAATACATTATGACCAAGTGGGATTCATACCAGGTATTCAAGAATAATTCAACATTAGAAAAATAATCAAGGTAATCCATCACATAAGGAAAATAATCACATGATCATAGCAATTGATGCAGAAAAGGCATTTGATAAAATCCAGAACCCATTCCTGATTGAAAAAAAAAAAAAAACTCTCAGCAAAATTGCAATAGAAGGGAAATTCCTCAGCATAATAAATGGCATATATGCAAAACCAACAGCCAACATTATTCTCAATGGAGAGACTGTAATCATTCGCCTTATAAGCGGGAACCAGATAAAGATACCCTCTATCACCACTTCTATTCAACATTGTATTGGAAGTCCTAGGCAGGGCAATAAATCATAAAATGAAAATTAAAGGCACCCTAATTGGTAAGGAAGAAGTAAAACTATCCCTTTTGCAGGTGATATGATCCTATACACAGAGAACCCAAGAGACTCAACAAGAAAATTCCTGGAACTATTTGAAATATCTAGCATATTGGCAGGATACAAGATCAACATACAAAAATCAGTTGGATTCTCTATATCAACAACAAGATCTCTGAAAAGGAAATAAGGAAATCAGTACCATTTACAATAGCTACCAAAAAGATAAAATACTTGGGAATAAATCTTACCAGGGACACAAAAGTCTTATACAAAGAAAATTACAAAACACTACAGATCTCTGAAAAGGAAATAAGAAAATCAGTACCATTTACAATAGCTACCAAAAAGATAAAATACTTGGGAATAAATCTTACCAGGGACACAAAAGTCTTATACAAAAAAAATTACAAAACACTACAGATCTCTGAAAAGGAAATCCGTACCATTTACAATAGCTACCAAAAAGATAAAATACTTGGGAATAAATCTTACCAGGGACACAAAAGACATATACAAAGAAAATTACAAAACACTACTTCAAGAAGCTATATGAGATCTGCATAAATGGAAGAGCATACCATGCTCATGGATAGGAAGATTGAATATTGTGAAAATGTCAATACTACCCAAAGCAATCTATGCATTCAGTGCAATCCTGATTCAGATCCCATCAACATTCTTTAAGGACATGAAATAGCCAATCACTAATTTTATATGGAAAGGAAAGTGACCTCGGATAAGCAAAGCACTACTGAAGAGGAAAAACAAAGTAGGAAATCTCACACACCCTGACTTCAAAACCTAGTATACAGCCACAGCAGTCAAAACAGCCTGGTGTGGGTACAACAACAGACACACAGACCAGTGATATAGAATTGAGAACCCAGAAATAGATCCACCTACCTATGGTCAGCTGATCTTTGACAAAAGGCTGATATTCATTCAATGAGGATGAGATAGTATCTCTAACAAATGGTACTGGCAAAACTGGATATCCACTTGCAGAAAAATGAAACAAGATCCATACCTCACACCATACATGAAAACTAACTCTAGATGGATCAAAGACTTAAATATGAAACCTAAAACTATAAAGCTCATAAAAGAAAAACTAGGGGCAAACTTAGGGGCCCTAATTTATGGCATCAATAGACTGTCAAGCATAACCCAAAATGCACAAACAACAAAAGATAAATTAGATGAATGGGACCTTCTAAAAATTAAATTTTTATGTGCTTCAAAAGACTTCTCCAAAAGAGTAAAAAGAGAACCTATAGATTGGGAAAATTTATTTGGTAACAACATCTCTGACAAGGGACTTATCTCTAAAATTTATAGAAAACTCAAACATCTCATCAAAAATACAAACAATCCAGTTAGAAAAGAGGCAGAAGACATGAACAGACACTTCACCAAAAAAGATATTCAGATGGCCAACAAACACATGAAGAAATGTTCGTGATCATTAGTCACTGTTGTTGTTGTTATTTGCCATCGAGTCAGACCCGACTCATAGTGACCCCTCCTTGGGTTTCCGAGAGAGTATCACTACGGAAGTAGATTGCCCCATCTTCCTTCTGAGGAGCGGCTGGTGGGTTTGAACCACCAGCCTCCTGGTTAGCAGTCAAGTGCCTTAGCCACTAGAGAGAT
Organism: Orycteropus afer afer; assembly: GCF_000298275.1. NCBI lineage: Eukaryota > Metazoa > Chordata > Mammalia > Tubulidentata > Orycteropodidae > Orycteropus > Orycteropus afer. The sequence goes on along the minus strand of NW_006922848.1, from coordinate 68,663 downwards.
GCAAATCAAAACAACATTAGATACCATCTCACCTCAGCATTGATAGCAAAGTTCAACAAGACAGAAAATAACAAATGCTGACAAGGATGTGGCGAGACTGGGACTCTCATACACTGCAGGTGGGACTACAAAATGATTCAACCATTGTCAGAAACAGTATGGTGATTCCTTAAAAAGCTGGAAATAGAAATACCATTTGATCCAGCAATCCCATTACTACGTATATATCCTAAAGAAGTGAAAGCCAGGACAAAAACAGATACATGCATACCCTTGTTCATCACAATATTATTCACAATAGCAAAGAGATGGAAATAACTTAAGTGCATATCAACTGATGAATGGATAAACAAACTATATACATATACAGTATGGTACATACACACAATGGAATACTACGCAACATTAAAGAGTAATGAAGAATCTCAATAATGAAAAGCATTAATCAACAAGCTGATATATACGTATACAGGCACAATGAACAGGAATGGGTCAGCAAATGGGACAATAACTATGACAATAAACAAGTTTGGCAGATAATATTTCTACATATGAATTATTATGTACTGTAAAAACATCTCCGTATATAGTAGAACAAGGGGCAAAGTCATGAAAACTTCTTAGCTATAACCAAAAACCTTGAGAGAATGAGTCGCTAGGCCTATGGGTTCAGGACCATAGTCATGGGGACATCAAAGTCAGTTGGCATACCATAGTCCACAAAGACAATGTTCTACATTCTACTGTGGCAAGGAGTGACTGGGATATTAATATCTTGCAAGAGTCCATCTAAAGTGCAACAATTGGTCTCTCCCCATCAGGAGTAAAGAAGATTGAAGAAAATCAAAGATACACAGAAACAATTAGTCCAAGGGACTAGTGGACCACATGAACCTCAGCCTCCAGGGCCCTGCTACCAGAACTGATGGTGCCTGGATATCATTGCCAACCACAATGAAAGGCATCATAATATAAGATCCTGGACAAACCAGGAGAAAAGTGTGGAACAAAACTCAAAATAACAAAAAAGACTAGGCTTACTGATAAATACTAGTGGAACCTCCAAGACTATATATAGCCCTTAGTCACACTTGAAGCCTGGAACTGAACTCACCCCCATGGCTCAACTTTCAGCCAAACAATAGACAGGCTTATGGGGTGAACAATAACACCAGGAAGATACACACCCTTAGAACAATTAACCATATGTAGTTAAAGGACAGCATCAGTCCAGGGATAAAGATCAGAAGGCAGGAATTGATAGCAAAGAAGGATGGATGGAAATGTCAAACACAGGGAGGAAGTGAGAAGATTGCTGTTACTTTGTGAGGACGGCAGTCAATGTCCCAAAACAAAATGTGTATGAATTGTTAAATAGAAAACCAATTTACTCTGTAAACTTGCACTCAAATCACAATAAAAAGTTAAAGACATAAAAAAGATACATGACATCAACCAGAAAACAACCCAGATAATGAGGTCTCAAAATAATATAAACCTATAAGACTGAAAATAGAGAAATCAATTTTTCAAGGATGAGAATTATAAAGCAAAAAGGAGTAATAAATTGGATAGTTATAGATTTTCTAATTGAGCAGCCATCTAGATGCAATGATGGGTCTCTCCTCATCCAGAGCAAAGAAGAATGAAGAAAACCAAAGACAAATGGAAACAATTAGTCCAAGGGACTAGTAGACCATGTGATCCTCAGCCTATATGACCATAAGACCAGAGAACTAGATGGTGCCCGGCTACCACTGTCAACTACTCAGAGGGGGACCGGTGCAGAAGATCCTGGATATTGTGTAAGAATAATGTGGAGAGAGTTCCGGCAAGATGGCGGACTAGGCACAAGGACTGCACAGATGCTCTTCAACAAAGAAAAGGGAAACCAATTAATACAGACACAGAAGATAATCTTGGACCCCTGAGCCTTGAAGGGCAGGATACAGAAGTGGACTAAAC
>NW_006922848.1:60289-62259 GCF_000298275.1 Orycteropus afer afer | reverse complement strand
AAGGACACAGGGAAGAGGTAACTGGGGAGGAAGTGTGAAGAGAGCCGTTACATTGTGGAGAATTGCAGTCAATGTCATGAAAGAAAATGTGCATGAACTGCTGTATGGAAAATGAATTTGTTCTGTAAACTTTCATCCAAATCACAATAAAAAATTTTAAAAAAAGAATTTCCAATTGAAAAGGAAGTCAAGATGATATCAAGAAAGAACAGACTGTTTTAAACTTAGGAATAAAAAAAACTGCAGGGTAATTAATAAACCTTCTCACTAAATAAGAAAGAAAATCATAAAGACATAGTGAACATTAAAACAACAATGAAGGAAATGATAAAATCTGTAAACAAAATTAATTCAGCACAGAAAAATATACTAAATAAAGAACCATCAACACCACACACACACACAGAGTAGAAAAGAAGATGCAAGATGGCAGACTAGGGAAATACACTATCCAGACCATCTACAACAAAACAAACAAACTCACCACCATCGAGTTGATTCCAGCTCAAACAGACCCCCACATTGGGTTGCTGAGGGTGTGCATCTTTACAGAAGTAAATCACCCCACCTTCCTTCCAAGGAGCAGCTGCTAGGTTTGAGTCACTGACCTTCTGGTTAAGCAGCCAGATGCCTTATCCACTATGCCACCAGAACTCCCATCTACAACAAAGACTCAAGAAATGATGTGAAATACATACAGATGAGAATCCTGGAACCCAGAGCTTCTAAGGAAAGAATAAAAGAAGTAGAGCAAATACCAAATGAGAGGAAGAGACTGAACAAATATAGTGAACAAGGAGCAGTAAACTGCCAACCAGCACAATGTGGCCACTTTGAATTATTGCAAGCAGCATTCCGATCAGAGCAGGAACCAAATAATTGGCTCCTATCACCTAGGACTGCACCAGATCCCACATCAGTGATCAGCAACCAGAGAGGCGTGATGTCCTCACTTACTTTGAACAACTTCCCAGTGGCCAAAAGCACAAACCCCCTCCACCACCACCACTGCCACTCACCTGACAGCTAGTCAAACCCACATACACACACACTGCCAGTGCTGTGCCATTTTTTTTTCTTTCATCTCAGTTCTTCCCTCTTCTTACACCACTTTTCTTCTTCTCCTTTCCTTCTGTTCCTCTGCAGTTGCCTTTTTTTTAATTCTTTTGATGCCACAGAGTAGGATCATACCTACCTCCCGACCTCCCATACCAATAGCAGCACACTCCACTGCCCCTCTGCAGTCAGAGGTACATCCACAGAACAAGTGCTAGGTTCCTCTGCCACCATGTTTGATAGCTAGCACTTTCACCAGCACTGGGCTGTTTGGGTTTTTTTCTTTTTCTTTTTTCCTTCTTCAGTCTTTCCTCCAACTCACATTGTTTTTTTTCTTCTCTCTTTTCTTCCTTCCCTACCCATTCTTTTTTTTTAAAAAAATGCATGTGTGTGTGTTTTAATGCTGTGGCACACATGCCTGCCACCTCCATCCATAGTCAGCAGTTCCCAACCCTGACCCTCTGTGGATGGTGGCATATGCTCCCCTGGGGTGAGCTCCATGTTCCTGATGCAGCTATGTTTGGTGGCTAACATCTGTGCCAGTTTTAAAAAATTTATTCTGTTTTCTTATTTCTTCTCAGTACTTCCCTTTTACTCCCACTTACGTTTTTCTTCCTATCCTCCCATTTTTTCTTTCATTTGCCTAAAAGTGTACCTGCCCCTGTCACCTCCACATTCAGTAGCATCATCCACTGACCTTCCATATTTAGTGGTGCAGGATCCCACAGAGCAAGCATCACATTTCCACTACAGCTGTATTTTGCAGCTAGTGCTTGCACTAGTACTGTGCCGTATTTGTTTTTCCTTTTTCTTCTTCTCACTTGATTTCTCTTTTTCTTTGTTCTCTCTTTCTTTCTTAGGTCTCTAATCATCTTCCCTTTTCTTTATTTCTGTTTATTTTTTTCCTTCCTCTT
>NW_006922848.1:52491-59849 GCF_000298275.1 Orycteropus afer afer | reverse complement strand
CACACACACACACACACACACAAATAAATAAACAGCACAAGATGGCTCAAACAAGTGGTCATAATACAGGACCAGAAAAATCTTCTGGAGGAAGAAACTAATTATCTGATAATGAATTCAAAAGAAATTATATTAGGTACCTTCAATAGATTAAGAGAAAGTTTGAGGAAATTACAGAAAAAACAATCAAGGAAAAAAACACAGAGAAAACTCTGGAAGTATTCAAAATCGAATGCAAGAACAAACGACAAAATCAATGGAAAACTAGAAAGCTCCAAAAACAGCAAACAGAAATCCAGAAGATTAATACAAATTTTCAGAAATTAGTAACACATTGGAAGGACACAAGAGTAAAAGAGAATCAATTGAAGACAGAATTAGTGAGATTCAAGACAAATCTCTTAATATTGGTCTGTCAGAGGACAGAAAAAAAGTGAACACCTATGAATTATGTAAGACACCATGAAGAGGAACAACTTACATGCGATCAAGTTCCAGCATTGACTAAATTGTAAAAAAAATCATTGAAAGAAAAATTCCCTAATATGAAAGACAAGAAGACATGCATTCTAGTGGTTCAATGAACAATTAAGAGGAGGTCAGCACACAATGATCAGGGCAAAGGAAAATACAGGAAGGAGCACAAGAGTTAAAAGTAATAAAGGTAAATACTATCACATACATAATCATGCAAGTGGTAAGAGTAATTTATGAGTAGAAACAAATAGATGCTCATGCTGAACTGCGGTGGGAATGGGACTATACCCAAGAACAAATATAGGTTCAACAGAGGATATTTCTACATATGTATTTCCATCTGCTGCAACTATATCCATGAATATAGAGTGTACAAGGAGCAAAGTTATGAAAATGTTACAGCCATAACCAAACACCTTGAGGGAATGAGTCACTGGGCATGGTGGCTCTGGATCATAGTTTTGGGAGACACTAAGGTCAACTTGCATGACATAATCCACAAAGAACACTCTACATGCTACTTCAGAGAGTAGCAACTGGGGTCTTAAAAGCTTGTGAGTAGCCATCTGAAATGCAACTATCAGTCTCTCCCCTACCATAGCAAAGAGGAATAAAGGGAAGCAAAGATAAAAAGAAACAATTAGTCCAAAAGACTAATCCACCACGTGAACCCCAGCCTCAAAACCCTCAAACCAGAAAAACTAGATGGCACCTAGCTACCACTGAAGACTTTTCTGAAAAGGATCACAAGAAGAGGTCCCAGATAAAGTGGGAGAAAAATATGGAACAAAACTCAGTATCATTAAAAAGAGCAGACTTACTAGTCTGATAGAGACTAGTTGATCCTCCAAGTCTATGGTGCTTAGATACCCTTCAAGCAGGGAAATGAACTTACCACAGTGGCTAAACTTACAGCCAAATGATAGACAGCCTATAAGGTGAACAACATGGGGACGTACACACATTACCACAGTCAAGTTCTAACGTCCAACCTTTCAACTAGTTGTTGAGCACTTAACCTTTTGCAAAATGCAAATCATAACCACAATAACACACTACTTCATACCCACTAGAATGGGTATTATCATAAAAATGGAAAATAACAAGTATTGTCAAGGATGCTAAGAAACTGGAACCACAGCTCATTGCTGGTGGGAATGTAAAATGGTACAGCCACTGCACAAAACAGTTTGGCATTTCCTCAAAAAGTTACATACATAATTACCATATGATGCAGCAGTTCTACTCCTGGGTAACATAAAACCAAAAAACCAAACCCACTGCAATTGAGTCAATTCTGACTCATAGTGACCCTATAAGACAGAGTAGAACTGCCACATAGGGTTTCCAAGGCTGTAAATCTTTACACAAGCAAACTGCCTCAACTTTCTCCTATAGAATGGCTGGTGGGTTTCAGTCACCAACCTCTGGTTAGCAGCTTAATGTTTTCACCACTATGCCACCATAGCTAAAGAACTGGATGCAGGAACTCAAATAAATATGGTACACCAATATTCAACGCAGCCCTATGCACAATAGCTAAAAGGTAGAATCAACTCAAGTGGTCATCAACAGATGAACAGATAAACAAAATGTGGTATACATATACAATGGAGCATTATTCTAATGCATGCTTTGACAGGATGAACCTTGAAAGCATTATGCTAAGTAAAATAAGCCAAACACACACAAAAAAAATAGTCTATGTTCCCATTTATATGCAATATCTAGAATAGACAAAAGCACAGAGACAAAAAGAAGACTAGTGGTTACCATGGGCTGGAAGAAGGAAAGAATGAGGAGTAATTGCTTAATGGGTAAGAAGTTTCTGATTAGGGTAATGAAAAGGTTTTAGAATAAACAGAGGTGATGGCTGCACAACATTATGAAAGTGATTAATGCCAGTGAATTGTATACTTGGAACAATTCAAGTAAAATCTTTATTTTACAATAGAAAAAAATAAATAAGTTACATATTAAAAAGAGAAAAAAACTGGAAATTTTGTATCTTTGCACTTCAGTGTTTGCTTTAAAAGAAGAAGTGTTCAGAGATGGCATCTACTCTCAAGGATTCTCAAATCCCTTGAGAGAAAAAAGATTTTTTAAAAAATTGAGTACATCCATGCATATACATGTGTATGTGTATGTGCACACTCATGTGTATGAATAAATGATGACAAGCGTATACATGCAGGAGAAAGAGGAGAGAAAGTAAGTTGGGATGTGATGGAAAGTAAGGAATTGGGGACTTTCCTCACCCATTCCAACTCATGACAATGTCTCTGGGTGTGCAGTTAATGCACTCAGCTACTAACTAAAAGGCTGGAGGTTTCAATCTATCCAGAGGTACCGCTTAGGAAAGTCCTAATGACCTACTTTCAAAAAGCAGACATTGCAAATTAACTCAATGGCAACTTTTTTTTACATAGTTTGACTCTTCTCTAATGCATTCATGTATGAATTAAGCAATATTTTTATATAAACAATGTTTTAAATAATTGACCATTGAGTAAATGCATCCAAAATCAGGACTCATGCTTATCCTGTGCCTTTGGGCATCCATGACATACCATCATATAACCTGGAGTTATATCACCAGAAATGAGAAATAACTTTTAATAACTTTCAAATAATTTTGAATAATATAAATCAGTCACCTAGTTTTTAAATATCACTACTTAGTTTTATCTCAAGGTCCTCTAGAGAAATAGAATCAATAAGACACACACACACACACACACACACACATATATATATATACACATATATGTGTGTATAGATAGATAGATAGATACAATATATATATATATATATATATAGACAGAAGAGGAGTAGGAAGAGACAGAGATTTATTTATTTTTGAAGAATTGGCTTACCCAACTGTGGGCCTGGCAAGAGGCTGGAAATTCAGTCTTTTGGCCTTCCAGGGGTGAGGGAGGAAGTCAGGAATTTTAGGAAGATATCTATTTATAGTCTGGAGGCAGACTTCTCCCCCCAGCTATCCTCCCTTTTTGCTCTTGAGGACTTAAAATAATTGGATGAGGCCTCTCCATATTATGGTGGGTAACATGCTTTACTTAAGACCAACTGCTTTAGTCACATGTAAATATTGCATAACTAGCTTTTGACTTAAAAACTGGGCACCACAACCTAGCCAAATTGATACATAAACATAACCGTCACAGTCTTTAATAAGAACATATTTTATATGAATTTAACTCTCAAATTGAACAGTCCATAATATTATACTTAGGATTAACATCTCATTATGAGGATGTTCTACAGGGTTATACTTGGGAGGTTAATCTCCAGTTACAAGGTTACATGTGTCTCCTCTAAAACAATTTTAAAATAATGTTTTTTTAAAAATCCTCATTTCTAACCTTTAAAATTGATGGCTAAATCCATTTTCACACGTTCAACAATATTCTTTACCACAATACTTTTGGAAGGCACATAAGCCATTTCCCATGGACCGTGAAAAAAGGTGGGACTTGTGAGGTATTGAGGTACATCATTGATGGGTAGAGCGGAGTAATTGAAAGGTCCAGAGTCTCTTATCCCAGAAGCGTGGCGCGTTACCAAAAGCATACCAGCAAATAATAACATAAGTATAATTTCCACAACTACAGCAATAAAACGTCGCCTCTGGAAAAGAAAAAGAAAAAAAAAAAAAACAGAATTGTGTTAATTACCTTAAGAGGTCATTAACTTTGCAAATGGCTAGTTCCTATACATTAAGTTTCTTATAGCTTCACTCTATAACAACAGTTCCCTGAACTGTCTTTTTGTCTCCTTTCTGCATGTCATTCTGCTATATTAGTTCACTCTGTGAGTATTCTTTAGATTTGATAGACATACAAATCTATTTTTTCAGCCCTAGAATTGAGGAAACAAAATTGTGTAAATGAAAATTCAGGGATCAAGTTGTCACAGTTTTCTGTGATTGTCACAATTGTCTCCTGTGACCTCTTAGCCATTACACAGTTTTCTAAAGCTAGCTCAACCTACCTTTAAAGTAAAATTCTTCCAGAGAAGAATAGCAAATGAATTTAGTCCACACAGCTCCATTCTTCTAAAAACAGTGGAAGTTCCACTCTATGGATGGAGTAAATATAAAATAGAAAAAGAAACTTTAAGATTATCAACAAAACGAAAATTTGGGCAAGTAATAGGATTATTTCATTCTTCTACTTAATTTTCTAATCAAGCTTAAAAGATGACAAAAACGTAAATATTTGAAATAAGGAAACATTTGAGATATTTATTATTCCTTTATCTTTAATTTATTCAACATCTCTTGAGCTTCTAATATGTACAAAACACCATGTGTGCAATGACACAACAAAGATTGTTAAGTGTTGCTGCAAATTTCCAGGGAAATTTAGGCATTATTGTTGTTGATTCTAATTCAGTGACTCAACAGGACACAGTATAACATCCCCATAGGATTCTTAGGCTGTAATCTTTATGGGAGCAGACCACTATTTCTCCCTCAGAGTGGCTGGTGAGTTCTGAACTGCCAATCTTTCAGTTAGCACCCAAGTGCTTAAACACTGTGCTACCATAGCACCTTAATTTGGTCATTAGTTTTCCCAATTCTGACTAATACAGTAATCAAGAGAGGATTTAGCACCAGGGAGGGCTGGGTGCCTGGGTCTAATTGTGGGGGAGAAAGCAGTCAATTTAGGGCCTCAGCAGACAGGTGAGAGAAATGGCAGAATTAAATGAGACTCCAGGATGAGTCACAAGATCCCAGAGGGAGAACAACAATCTAAGCCAGGCTGTCTCTGCTGACTACTGGAAAGAATTCACCTAACCTCTGGAGGGTGCCACCTCTACATGGGCTGAGAGAGCCCAGGATGTCCTGGTTTGTATGGAAGGAGGAAAAGCTGTAACTGACAGGAGGAAGTAGAAAAGGCATGAAGGTTTCCCCTTGCCTGAAAGAGAGAAGGTAGAATTGGGTACTTGTTACCCTGGAAATGATCAGAAAGGAAGACTACGGTGGGCAGGGCTGCAGGCTGGCTGGCAGGATAGACCTTGAGCTTATTAATACCAGGGAAAATGGAGTCCCCAGCCAGTGTCAGTCATTACAGTGCAGGAGGGGAGATCCTGAAGGATGAGGTCCACCTAAATTGATGCCTTTTAAAACAAGTCCAAGAGCCAAAATACGACCTTAAGTATAACCCATACGAATTTAGAGACCATATGAAAAATAGATTCAATACACTGAACACCAGTGATGGAAGACCAGGTGAGTTTTAAGATGACATCAATGAAATTATATAAATATAGAAAGAAAAAAAGTCATTTACAAGACCAGAAAAGAAGATGTAAATGGATGGGATGTCAGAAGAGACTCTGAAACTTGCTCTTAAATGTGGAGCAGCTAAAGCAAATGGAAGAAATAACAAAACATGTAAAAGAGCTGAACAGAAGAGTCCAAAGGTCAGCTCAAGAGGATAAAATAAAGTATTATAATGAAATGTGCAAAGACCTGGAATTAGAAAATCAAAAGGGAAGAATATGCTTGGTATTTCTCAAGCTGAAAGAACTGGAAAAAAAAATTCAAGCCTCAGGTTGCACTACTGAAGGATTGTATGGGCAAAATATGGAATGATGCATGAAGTATCAAAAGATATTGGAAGGAATACCAGAGTCACTGTACAAAAAAGAATTTGTCAATGTTCAATCATTTCAGAAAGTAAGATATGATCAAGAACAATGGTACTGAAGGAATAATTCCATACTACACTGACGGAATTGGTGAAAGACGAGGCTCCAGGAATTGACAGAATACATATTGAGATGTTTAACAAACTAATGCAGTGCTGCAGGCACTAACCTGTTTATAGCAAGAAAACTGGAAGACAGGCTACCTTGCCAAATGACTGGAAGAGATCCTTATTTGTGCCCATTTGAAAGAACAGTTTCCACGCCTTTTCAGAAAGCCCTTTATTCAGGAGGACACCATTTAAGGTTTTCACATGAGCTTATGAGGGGGTAATTTAAAAAAAAATCCAAAGCAGATGCATCCAGCTCCATGGGCCATAAGATATGTTTCTTTGAATCCAGTGTTCCAGGTAGCACCAACCTACAGGCAAATGAATGCCAACAAGCAGCCCTTCTTTTCTGGGGAGTGGAGTTTGAAGATGCTGCATCTTCTGAATGGAACCTCCCTACATATACTAGTTCTGTGCTACAAACCTTGCTTTGAGAAGACTCTAAGCCTAAGCTGGAGAACTTTTCAACACTTGATGCCACAACAGAGTGATGCCTTGTACTTGCAGATGCCTTGTAGCTTGCAGATGAAGTCCAGTGATCCCCTCACAGGTCAAAGGAATATTACTGTGATTTAACCTGTGTGTTGAAGAAAGCTGTTCAAATTTTAAATACCTAGACAAACAAAATTTTTCATTAAGGCAGTTTGGCAAATTAGGGAAAAAGGGGTATTGTGTTGTCCACCACTTGTCTGTCAATTTGTCCTACTACGATTGCTTGCATGTTGCTGTGATGCTAAAAGTTATGCCACTGGTATTTAAAATGCTGGCAGGGCACAAAATACTACATAGAAATCTTGTTCCACAGCCTACTTTGGTGAGTAGCAACTACAGTCTTAAAAGCTTTGGAGCAGCCATCTAACATGCAGCTAATGGTCTCCTCTCATCTGAAGTGAAGAAGAGTGAAGAAAATCAAGGGTATTTGTAAACAATTAGTCCAAGGATATGATGAAACCTCAAGACCAGAAGAACTAGATGGTGGCCAGCTACCAATGCCAACCACTCAGGAATGGATCAAAACTGGAGATCCTGGATAGAGGGGGAGGAAAAATGTAGAACAAAACTCAAAAACACAATAATGACCAGAATTACTGGTCAGAT
>NW_006922848.1:47048-50996 GCF_000298275.1 Orycteropus afer afer | reverse complement strand
GTGAAATAGACTATCAACTGATCATATACAATTTCAAGCTGAAATTGAACAATATGTTTAAAAAGTCCACAATAGTGAAAGAACAACTTTTGAGTATTTCCAATATGAATTTAGAGACCATCTCAAGAATAGATTTAACACATTGAACACTAACAACCAAAGACCAGAAGAATTGTGGAAGGACATCATACACCAAGAATGCAAAAGGTGGTTACAAAGATAGTAAAGAAAGAAAAGACCTACATGGATGTCACGAGAGACTCTGAAACTTGTTCTTGAAGGTACAGTAGCTAAAGTGAATGCACAAAAAGATGGAGTAAAAGAACTGAACAGGTGATTTCGAAGGGCTGCTCGAGAAGACAAAGCAAAGTATTAAAATGAAATGGGCCAAGCCCTGGATATAGAAAAGCAAAGGGAAGAAATTTCTCAAGCTGAAAGAACTCAAGGCTCAGGCTGCAATACTTAAGGATTCTATGGGCAAAATATTGAACAATGCAGTAAACATTAAAAGAAAATGGAAGGAGTACACAGTGTCACTGTACCAAAAGAAGTGGGCAACATTCAACCATTTCAAGAGGTAGCATAAGAATTGACAGTACTGACAGAAAAAAAAAAAAACAAGGTATTGAAGGCATTTGTGAAAAACGATGCTCCTGAAATTGTCAGAATACCAATTGAGATGTTTCAACAAACAGATGCAATGCTGGAAACACACATTTCGTATATGCCAAGAAATGTGAAAGACAGCTACCTGCCCAAATGACCAGAAAAGATCCATATTTGTGCCCATTCCAAAGAAAGGTGACTGAAAAGAATGCAGAAATTATCAAACAATATCATTACTATCACACACAAGTAATGTTTTACTATCAGTAATTAAAAAAAAAAAATGGTCACAGCAGGACATCAACTGTGAATTGCTAGAAATTCAAGCCAGATTCAGAACAGGACATGGAATGAGGGATATTATTCCTAATGTCTAGGAGCTCTTGTAGCATAGTGCCTAAGGCACTTGACTGCTAACCAGAAGGCTGGTGGTTCAAACCCACCAGCCACCCCTTGGAAGAAAGATGGGGCAATCTACTTCCATAGTGATACTGCCTCGGAAACCCAAGGAGGGGTTGCTATGAGTTGGGTCTGACTCGACGGCACATAACAACAACCAACAACATTCCTAATGTCAAATGGTTCGTGGCTGAAAGCAGAAAGCAGAAAGATGATTACCTGTGTTTTATGATATGGATCATGACAAATTATGGATAACACTGCAAGAGCCAAAATATGACCTTGATTATTTTGTTGTTGTTGTCGTTATTGTTAGGTGCTGTCAAGTTGTCTCCAACTCATAGCGACCCTAAGCACAGCAGGACAAAACACTGCCCAGTCTTGTGCCAGCCTCACGATCCTCACTATACCTGAGCCCACCATTGCAGTCACTGTGTCTATTCATCTCTTTGAGGGCCTTCCCTTTCTTCATTGATCCTCCACTTTACCAAGCATGATATCCTTTTCCAGGGAATGGTTCCTTCTGACAACATGACCAAAGTAGGTGAGACGAAGTCTGGCCATTCTTGCTTCCAAGCAGCATTCCAGCTACACTTCTTCCAGGGCAGATTTGTTAGTCCTTGTAGCAGACCATGGTGCTCTTAGCATTCTTCTCCATCACAACTCAAAACCATCAACTCCTCTTCTGTCTTCCTTATTCATTGTCCAGCTCTCCTCACTTGCATAAGAGGCAATTGAAAATACCATGGCTTGGGTTAGGTGCACCTTACTCTTCAAGGAGACATCTTTACTCTTCATCACTTGAAAGAAGTCTTTTGCAGCAGATTTGCCCAATGCAATACATCATCTGGTGTCTTGACTGCTGCTTCCATTGGTGTTGAATGTAGGACCAAGTAATATGAAATCCCTGACAACTTCAAACTTTTCTCCATCCACCATGAAGCTGTTTATTGGACCAGTTGTGAGGATTTTTGTTTTCTTTATATTGAGGTGTAATCCATACTGCAGATTGTGGTCTTTAATCTTGATCAATAAGTGCTTCAAGTCATCCTCACTTTCAGCAAGTAAATCTGTGTCATTTTCATATCACAGGTTGTTAATGAGTCTTCCTCCAATCCTGATGCCATGTTCTTCTTCATATAATCCAGCTTCTCAGATAATTTGCAGAGCATACAAGTTGAATAAGTACGGTGAAAGAAAACAACCTAGACGCACTCCCTTCTTGATTTTGAACCATGTAATATCCCCTTGTTCTGTTTAAATGACAGCCTCCTGATCTACGGATAGGTTCCTCATAAGTACAGTCAAGTGTGCTGGAATTCCCATTCTTCTGGATGTTATCCACAATTTGTCATGATCCACGCAATTGAATGCTTTGGCATCATCAATAAAACATAAGTAAACATCTTTCTGGTATTCTTTGCTTTCAGCTAAGATCCATCTGACATCAGCAATGATATCCCTCATTCCACCTCCTCTTCTGAATCCAGCTTGCATTTCTGGAAGCTCTGCCAATATACTGCTGCAACTGTTTTTGAGTTATCTTCAGTAACATTTTACTTGCATGTGATATTAATGATACTGTTCTATACTTTCCACATTCTGTGGGATCACCTTTGTTTGGAATGGGTATAAATATGCATCTCTTCCAGTCAGCTGACCAGGTAGCATCTTCCAAAACTCTTGGCATAGCTCCAGCAGGGCATCCATTTGTTGAAACATCTGAATGGGTATTCCACCAATTCCTGGAGCCTTGTTCTTTGCCAATTCCTTCAGTGCAGCTTCAACTTCTTCCTTCAATACCATTGGTTCTTGATCATATGCCACTTCCTGAAATGGACGAACATCCACCAATTGTTTTTGGTACAGTGACTCTGTGTATTCCTTCCATCTTCTTTTGATGCTTCCTGCATCATTCAATATTTTTCTCAAAGAATTTATCAATTCTGCAACTTGAGGCTTAAATTTTTTCCTCAGTTCTTTCAGCTTAAGAAATGCCAAGCATGTTCTTCCCTTTTGGTTTTCTAACTCCAAGTCTTTGCACATTTCATTATAGTAATTGGCTTTGTCTTTCCCAGACGCTCTTTGAAATCTTCTGTTCAGCTCTTTTTATCTAGTCATTTCTTCCAACTGCTTTAGGTATCTTCACTCAAGGGCAAGTTTCAGAGTCTTTTCTGACATGTATTTTGGTCTTTTCTTCCTTTCTCGTCTTTTTAATGACCTCTTGCTTTCTTCATGGATGATGTTCTTGATGTCATCCCAAAATTCCTCTGGTTTTCAGTCATTGATGTTCAATGCATCAAATCTATTCTTTTAATGGTCTCTACATTCATGAGGGACATTATCAAGGTCATATTTTGGCTCTTGTGGACTTGTCTTCAACTTCAACTAGAACGTGCATATGAGCAGTTGATGGTTTGCTCCACAATCAACTCCTGGCCTTGATTTGGCCAAAGATATTGAACTTCTCCATTGCCTCTTACCACAGATGTACTCAATCTGATTCCTGTGTATTCCATCTGGTGAGGTCCATGTGTACAGTCATCACTTCTGTTGTTGAAAAAGCATATTTGCACTGAATAAGTCATTGGTCTTGCAAAATTCCATCATGTGATCTCCCAGCATCATTTCTATCACCAAAGCCATATTTTCCAACTACTGGTAACTCTTCTTTATTTCCAACTTCTGAAGTCCAGTCACCAGTGATAATTAACACATCATTTTTTTTTTTTCAATTTAATTTGTCTCTACCTATCTAACAGTGTTCCCTCTCCTCTCCTACCATCCCACCCCTGGTAACCAACAAAGAAAATGTCCTTCCATATATAAACCTTTCCTTGACTTTTTACAATAATGGGCTAATACAATATTTGTCCTTCTGTGGTTGACTTATTTCACTCAGCATAATGTCCTCCAAGTTCATCCACGTTATGCAGTGTTTTG
>NW_006922848.1:37625-44383 GCF_000298275.1 Orycteropus afer afer | reverse complement strand
GGTGGGTTTGAACCGCCAGCCTTCTGGTGAGCGGTCAAGTGCCTTAGGCACTATTTTTTGGTAGTTATTGTAAATGGTATTGATTCCCTTATTTCTCTTTCAGCAATCTCTTTGTTGGTGTAGAGGAATCCAACTGATTTTTGGATGTTGATCTTGTATCCTGCCACAACACTAAATCTCTCAGTCAATTCCAGTGGATTTTTGACTGAGTCTCTTAGGTTTTCTAGGTATAGGATCATATCATCAGTGATAATCAACACATCTTGTTTGCATGCTATGTTAATAACAGACTGCAGAAGCTGGTAGAAATCTTCGATTTCCACATCTTTGGCTTTGGTGGTTGGTGCAAAAATATGAATAATAGTATTCAACCCATCTTCCTTATAGGTATATGGATATTATCCTATCACTGGCAGCATTGTACTTCAGGAGAGATCTTAAAACACTCTTTGTGACAATGAATGCCACACCATTCCTCTTCAATTTGTCATTCCCAGCATAGTAGATCATATGGTTGTCTGATTCAAAATGGCCAAAACCAGTCCATTTCAGTTCACTAATGCCTAGGCTATCAATCTTTATGCATTCCACTTCATTTCTTACAACTTCCAATTTTCCTAGATTTATACTTCATACATTCCATATTCCAATTATTAATGGATGTTTGAATGTGTTTCTACTCATTTTGAGTCATGCTGTATCAGCCAATGGAGGTTCCAAAAGCTTTACTCTATCTGTATCATTAAGTTCATCTCTATTCTGAGGAGTCAGCTCTTCTGCGGTCAAATTTTGAGTGCCTTCCAATCTGATGGGTTCATCCTCCAGCACTGTATTAGATGATGTTTCAGGGCTATTCAAAAAAGTTGCCCAGTAGTATATATGACAGTGTCTTACTGCTATTCATAGGGTTTTCACTGGCCAATTCTTTGAGAAAGGGATGGTCTCCTCCTACTTCCAAGTCTGTCTTAGTCCAGAAGCTCCGCTGAAACCTGTCCACCATGGGTAACCCTGCTGGCATTTTGAAGCACCAGTGGCATAGCCTCCAGACTCACAGAAACACATAAGCCACCACAAGACAACAAACTGACAGAAAAGTTTATTTCCCTTAGTTGTTTTAACCCCTCTGCACCAGCCTACTTCAGGTAATGGCCTTAAAATAGAGCCACCCTCAAGCAAAAAGCTGTCCTAAACCCCGCGCGAACCTACCTTGGGCCCGGCCTGAAAATACAGCTGCCCCCAAGCAAAAAGCAGCCTCCAAGCTTTGGGCCCACCTACCTCAGGCCCCAGCCTTTAAAAAGAGCCACTCCTAAGCAAAAAGCAGCTCCCAAGCCCCGGGCCCACATACCTTGGGCTCTGGCCTTAAAATAGAGCCACTCTCAAAGGAAAAGCAGCCTCCAAACCTAAGCCTGCCTACCTCAGGCCTTGGCCTTAATAAGGAACCATGCCCAAGCAAAAAGCAGCCTCCAAGCTCTGGGCCCACCTACCTCAGGTCCAAGCCTTAATAAAGAGTCACACCTGAATTTAGAAACCATTTGAACAACAGATTTGCTGCACTGAACACCAATGACTGGAAACCAGATGAGTTTTGAAATGACATCAAGAACATCCCTATGAAGATAGCAAAAGTCATTTAAAAGACAGGAAAAGAAGAACAAAATGCACATTAAAAGAGACTCAGACATTTGCCCTTGAAGGTAGAGTAGCTAAGCTGAATGAAAGAAATGACGAAGTAAAAGAACTGAACAGAAATTTCCGAGGGTTGGCTCAAGAAGCCAAAGTGAACATTATAATGAAATGTGCAAAGACCTAATCAGAAAACCAGAAGTAAAGAATATGCTTGAAATTTCTCAAGCTTAAAGAACTTAAGAAAATATTCAAGCCTTGGATTGTGATACTGAAGAATTCTATAGGCAAAATATTGAACAACACAGGAACATCAAAAGAAGATAGAAGGAATACAGAGTCACTGTACCGAAAGGATTGCTCCACATTCAACCATTTTTGGAGGCTTCACAAAATCAAGAATCTATGGTACTGGAGATTCAAAATGGAGTCTCGTCAGTAAGCACCAAGCTATTTCCCTCTGGCATCTTAATGTTTGAAAAACTAGGTACAGCAGTTTGAATTAGGGATTTTGGTGCTCTGAACAGCTCATTGAATCAGAGTGCACCAAACACAGAAGAGCAGAATTAGAGGAAAGGCACAGGGAGATTATTTAAGAAAGGACAGACGGGCAGCTGAGAGAGGCCATTGGAAACTTCACCGGGGCAGTCATTGACTGGTGGGTTACGGCGGCCACCTGAGCTCTCCAGGAGCCAAGGAAGAAGACACCCTGTATCAGCATACCAGCGACCACACCAACATCCCAGCAAACAACCCCAAGGATCTGCCTTCAGCACCTGATTTTATCGATAACTTGGGTCGGCAAAGTGCAAACGGGCGCACGCAGCACCAATGAAACCCAAGCGGAGAGCTCACTGGTGCTCCAGGAGGGTGAGCTCACTCCCCCCTCAGCGAGTCACTAAGTGAACTTGGGTCAGCCTGGGAGACATTGAGAGGTCTGTGCTTATCTTTGTCACTGATATCGGGACCACAGATTACTAGCAGGCAATCTCCTGACTGCAGCACAGCTGAAATTGCGTGCATCTTTGGCACCGCAGGTGGGCAGTATCACAACCTCCCGAGCCATTCGCGGTGTACCAGCACGGCGGACAGATGGGGGCGGGGGGAGAGAGGAAGCCGCAGCTAAGTGCAGTCCCAGGAATTTGCCTTGGATTGGCTTTTTGGTGGCTAGGGAACTCAGAAGCAGGGTCTTTGAGTATGCCAGAGCCTGGCGGAAAGTGGCGACTGCCTAACAACAGGAATCTTTCCTGAGATTGAGCCGCAGACATGTAAATAACTACATCATCAGTCACAGCCCACGCAAAGCCCTAGAAACCAACCCTAGAAACAACAAGCTTTCCTTCTTCTGCTCCCACCTTCTCTGCCAATAACTTCACTCATTCAATAGAAGAAACCATATTCAGCCAATTGCCATAAAATCTCCCACTTCGAACTCTAAACCCTCTTTACGACAAACAGAAACACATATCCACATTCCACACAGTGATTCCACCATCACAAAGAAAACAGCAGAGCGACCCAACATACCTGAATCAATAATAAAATAAAATAAACCTGCTTCAACTTTTCAAAATATTAAACCATAAAACCAAGACAAAACAATCAACACATAACCAGCAGTTAAAGACAACCTCAAGATGTCTAGGAAACAACAGGCAACCTCAAATCAAACAAACAAACAAAAAAAAAAAAACAGCACAAGACATTAGAAGCAAAACCACAAACAAAGGTCTCATTATACATGGAGGAAGAGGAAGCAATAGAATTATCTGAGAAGGAATTTAGAAGATATGTTTATAGAGCTATACAAAAGCCTAAGAAAACCCCAAACAGAAACAAGGAGAACACAGACAGTTCTCTGAAGGAACTCAGGAAAATCACTGAGGAACAGAATATTAAGATTAATGCACAATCAGAACTCATACAAAAAAAAAGCAGTCAGAACTGCAGAAGATGTCTATTGAAATGCAAAGCATGAGCACCAAAATGACAGAACTACACAACACAGTAGGAGCTCAAAAGAGCAGATTACAACTGGCTGGAGAACACATATACCAACTAGAAGACAAATTCCTGGTCACTAGCCTGTATGAAGAAAAATAGAACAAAGATTTAAGAGAAATGAAGAGAGCCTAAGAATTATATGCAATAACATGAGATGAAACAATATAAGACTCATTGGAATTTCAGAACAAGAAGAGGTGAAAAAGACCACTGAGAAAATTGTGGAAGACCTGCTAGCAGAAAACCTCCCCCATATCATGAAGGAAGAAAAGATATTTGTCCAAAAAGCTCATAGAACCCCACACAAGATTGACCCCAAAAGAAAGACACCGATGCATATTATAATCAAACTTTCTAAAACCAAAGACAAAGAAAAAATTTTGAGAGCTGCCTGGGAAAAAAGAAATATTACTTATAATAATCAAACAGTTAGGCTGAGCTCTGATTACTCAGCAGAAACCATGCAGGCAAGAAGGCAATTGGACAGCATATATAAAACTCTGAAGGAAAAAAATTTCCAACCAAGAATCCTATATCCAGCCAAATTATCCATAAAATATGAGGGCAAAATCAAGGCATTCTCAGATAAACAGAAATTAAGAGACTTTGTGAAAACCAGACCAACCCTATAAGAAATGCTTAAGGAAGTCCTACCAATAGAGAACCCACAACAGAGATCAGCAAAACCAGGATATGTGACATTAAGTCTAAAACCAAATCAGGGATACTCATAATAAGACCCTAAAACATTCTACCTTAAAAACCAAAGAACTCAAGCAGCACACAACAGCAACTAACCTATCAGAGGGGATAATACTTCTAGGTACAGACCCTCAAATGGAGAGGAAAACACAACAATGTCTTTGCAGCACGCACTGTTCTAAAAATATAGAGACAAGAATATACTCCAAGGTAACCAGAGAGAAGAGTAACAACCCTTCTAAGCCAATCCAGAAGGAAGGAAAACATATGGGCTTAATAAACACAAAACTGACTACAAAGAAGAAAAGGGAGAAAACAATAGCTAACGAACTGAACTCAGCACAGAAATACACACGGACTAAGGAATCACCAAAGACATGACAAAAAACCACAACAGAATGACACCTATCAACTCATACCTATCACTAATTACACTCAATGTGAATGGACTAAATGTACCTATAAAGACGAACAGAGTGGCAGACTGGATAAGAAAAGAAGACCCATTGATATGCTGCCTACAAGAGACACACCTTAGACACAAAGATAAAAACAAATTAAGAGTAAAAGGATGGAAAAGAATATACCAAGCCAATGAAAACCAAAAAAGGGCAGGAGTAGCAATTATGATTTCTGATAAAATAGACATTAAGGTAAAAAACATCTTAAGAGACAAGGATGGGCATTATATGATGCTGAAAGTGTCAATCAAAAAAGAAGAGGTTACGATAATAAATATTTATGCACTCAATGAAAATCCTCCAAAATATG
Organism: Orycteropus afer afer; assembly: GCF_000298275.1. NCBI lineage: Eukaryota > Metazoa > Chordata > Mammalia > Tubulidentata > Orycteropodidae > Orycteropus > Orycteropus afer. The sequence goes on along the minus strand of NW_006922848.1, from coordinate 39,283 downwards.
TGAAGCAAATATTAACTGAATTAAAAGGAATGACAGACAACTCTATATTAACAGTGGGGGATTTTAACACACCACTTTCAAGGAGAGATAGGTCAATGGGAAAGAAGCTCAGCAAAGATACAGAAGAACTTAACAACATAATCAACCAACTGGAACTCATAGACATATATAGAGTACTTCACTCAACAAAAACACAATTCACATTTTTTCAGTGCACATGACTCCTTCTTCAGAATAGACCAAATGATAAGGACATAAAACAAGCCTCAATAAATTCAAAATCATTGAAATACTGTGAAGCATCATCTCTGACCACAATGCTATAAAACTATAAATTAATAATAGGAAGAGCAAGGAAAAAGCATCAAACATATGGAAGCTCAGTAACTCTCTGCTTAAAAACTATTAGGTTACAGAACAGATAAAAACTGAAATAAAAAAAATTCCTAGAAACTAATGAGAATGAAGATACATCCTACTAAAACCTATGGGACACAGGAGAAGCAGTACTCAGAGGACAGTTTATAGCAATAAATGCATACATCAAAAAAGAGGAAAGAAACAAAATCAACACTAACTTATCAACTACAACAACTAGAAATAGAACAACAAATGAGTCTTATAGTATCTAGAAGCAAGGAAATAATAAAGATCAGAGCAGAAATAAATGAAACAGAAAACAAAAAAAAAATGGAGAAAATAAACAAAACAAAGAGCTGGTTCTTCAAAGAGATTAATAAAATCGATAAACCATTGGCAGACCTAACAAAAGAAGGAGAAGACCCAAATCACAAGATTTGTAAATGAAAACAGTGTTATCACAACAGAACCAACTGAAATTTAAAAAATACTGACAGATATTATGAAAAACTGTACACCAATAGATATGAGAATCTAGAAGAGATGGACAGGTTTCTAGAATCACAAGATCTACCTAAATTATCCCACGCAGAAAAAGAAAACTTGAACAGACCCATAACAAGGGAAAAAATCGAACAGGTCATAAAAAAAACTTCCCACAAAGAAAAGCCCTGGCCATGATGGCTTAACTGGAGAATTCTATCAAATATTCAGAGAAGAGTTGACACCTACGCTACTCAAGCTATTCCAAAACATAGAAAAGGATGGAGTACTCCCAAACTCATTTTATGAAGCAAGCATAACAGTAATACCAAAACCTTGGAAAGATAACACTAGAAAGGAAAACTACAGACCAATATCACTCATGAACATTTGTTGTTTTTGTTAGGTGCCATCGAGTCGTTTCCAACTAATAGCGACCCCATGCACAGCAGAACGAAACACCGCTTGATCCCGCGCTAGCTCCATGATCCCTACTATACTTGAGCCCATCATCGTAGCCACCGTGTCAATCCATCTCGTTGAAGGCCTCCCCCTCTTTCGTCGACCCTTAACCCTACCAAGCATGACATCCTTCTCCAAGGAATGGTCCCTTCTGACAACATCACCAAAAGAGGTGAGATGAAGTTTGGCCATTCGCACTTCCAAGGAGCATTTCGGGTGCACTTTCTCCAGGACAGACCTGTTAGTTCTTTTAGCAGTCCATGGTACTTGCAGCATTCTCAAAACTCAAAAGCATCAACTCTTCTTTGGTCTTCCTTATTCATTGTCCAGCTCTCACATGCATATGAGGTGAT
>NW_006922848.1:0-2861 GCF_000298275.1 Orycteropus afer afer | reverse complement strand
GGCAACAACATATCTGACAAGGGACTTATCTCAAAAATTTATAGAAAACTCCAACACATCAACAACAAAAGACAAAAAAATCCAATTAAAAAATGGGCAGAAGACATGAACAGATACTTCACCAAAGAGGACATTCAGGTGGCCAACAAACACATGAAGAAATGTTCATGATCATTAGCCATTACCCACTGCCATCGAGTCGATTTCAACTCATAGCGACCCCCCCCCTTGGGTTTCCGAGGTAGTATCTCTATGTAAGTAGATTGCCCAGCCTTCCTTCCGAGGAGTGGCTGGTAGGTTTGAACCACTAGCCTTCTGGTTAGCAGTCAAATGCCCTAGGCACTGCGCCCCCAGAGCTCCCCATTAGCCATTAGAGAGCTGCAAATCAAAACAGCAATGAGATACCATCTGCTCCAACACCACTAGCAAAGTTCAACAAGACAGCAAATAACAAATGCTAGTGAGCACGTGGAGAGATTGGGATTTTCATACACTGTTGATGGGGTATGGTGATTCCTTAAAAAGCTAGAATTATAAATACCATTTGACCCAGCACTCCAATTACTAGGTATACATCTAAAAAAAACAAGAGCCAGGACAAAAACATACATTTGCACACCCATGTTCTTCTCAGCACTATTTATAATAGCCAAAAGATGGAAACAACCTACATGCCAATCAACAGAAGGATGGATAACTAAACTATGGCACATGCACACAATGAAATACTACACAACCCTAAGGAATAACGTAGAATCTGCAAAACACTGCATAATGTGGATGAACTTGGAGGATATCATGCTGAGTGAAATATGTCAATCACAGAAGGCCAAATATTGTATCAGTCTGATATTGTGAAAAGTCAAGAAAAGGTTTATAGATAGAAGGAAACTTTCTTTGTCGGTTATCAGGGGTGGGAGAGGAGGGGAGGGAACACTGCTAGACAGGTAGAGATAAGTATTGATTTGAATGAAGGGAAGGGCAATGCACCAAATGTGTGTAATCAACACAATGGCACTGAGGAAGAGGAAGACATAGAGAGGTACTTGGGAGAGGCAGACAACAAAGATGAACCCTTTTGCACATACAGTACTGCATTGTCAGTGATGGCAAACATTGATTTACAGGTGGATAGATGGGTGGACAAGCAAACATTGATTTACAGGTGGATAAATGGGTGGATTAAGTATGTCTAGGAAGAGAGGAGTGTGCCCATGACCATGTACAGGGCTGGCAGATGATGTTTCTACAAGTGTATATATATGTTTCATAAGAAAGTCTAGGTATATAATAGAGTTGACAAGGGACAAGGTTGTGGTGACTTCCTGGCCACAGCCAGATACTTGGAGGGAGTGAGTAGTTGGACCTGTGGGCTTAGGACCATGGTCCCAGGGGACATAAATTTCAATATGCATAATATATTACACAAAACATTGTTTTACATCCTACTTTGGTGAGTAGCAACTGGGATCTTAAAGCTTACAACCAGCCATCTAGATGCAAGGATGGGTCTCTCCTTGTCCAGAGCAAAGAAGAATGAAGAAAACCAAAGACAAATGGAAACAATTAGTCCAAGGGACTAGTAGACCATGCAATCCTCAGCCTATATGACCATGAGACAAGAAGACCTAGATGGTGCCCAGCTACCACTGCCAACCACTCGGAGGGGGATCTGTGTAGGAGATCCTGGATAGAGTGGAAGAAAAATGTGGAATAAAACTCAAAATTATATTTGGAAAAAAAAAAAAAAAAAAAACACCAGGGTTTCTGGTCTGATAGAGCCTGGTGAAACCCCCGAGACTATAGCCCCTAGCTGCCCTTCAGGTCTGGAATTGCATTCCTGTCATTTCCGGCCAAATAAAAGCTCTCTCCTTGGAGACACCAATCATGGGAGAACAGAAGGGCAGTGTAGGCACAGGGGGACTGCTCAGGGGACAGGAGTGCATGGGAGGGAAGGACAAATGGAAAAGGTATGAGAAAGAAGTGGGAAAAGAGGGATTACATTGTGGGAAATTGCAGTCAATGTCAGAAGACAAAATCTGTATGAAATGCTGTAAGGAAAATGAAATTGTTCTGTAAACTTTCACCAAATCACAATAAAAAGAAAAAAAGATGAATGAAAAACCTAAATGTAAAACCTAGAACTATGAAAATCATCAAAGAAAAAATAAGGGCACACTTCTTGTTGTTATGTGCCGTGGAGTCAGACCTGACTCATAGCAACCCCTCCTTGGGTTTCCGAGGTAGTGTCACTACGGAAGTAGATTGCCCAACCTTCCTTCCAAGGAGTGGTTAGTGGATTTGAACCGCCAGCCTTCTGGTTAGCATTCAAGTGCCTTAGGCACTATGCTACCAGAGCTCCTCTTAGGGGCCCTAATTTATCACAGAAATAGACTATCAAACATACCAAAAGTGCATAAACAGCAGAGATAAACTAGATGACTGTGACCTTCTAAAGATTAAATTCTTAATTTAATTAAGAAAGACTTCACTAAGAGAGTAAAAAGAAAATCTATAGATTGGGCAAAACATTTGGCAATGACATATATGATAAAGGACTTACCTCTAAAATTTACAGAAAACTTCAACCACTCAACAACAAAAGACAAACAATCCAATTAAAAAATGGGCAGAGGACATGATTAGACACTTCACCAAAAAAGAGATTCAGGTGGCCAACAAACAGATGAAGAAACGCTGCCTATCATAGCACTGCCATCTAGGTGATTTTGACTCATAGCTACCACTGCTCTTCAGTACAAAGATGTCTACTTCCATAAAGATTTACAGCCTTGGAAACCCAATGGGAGTCACTATGAGTCCAAATACAGGAACACATTCCACAACAGTGAGTTTGGGTT
>NW_006922847.1:188118-188742 GCF_000298275.1 Orycteropus afer afer | reverse complement strand
ATAGGATTATATCTATACACCTACAAGGAAGATCATCATCTATTATTCAAATTTACTCACCAACTACCAAAGCCAAAGATGAGGAAATTCTGCAGTCTGAAATTAACCAAACATTCAATCAAGACTTGTTGATTATGGATGGTGATTAGAATACAAAATCAGAAACAAAGAAGAATCACTCATAGTTGGAAAATATGTGCTTGTTGTTAGAAATAATCCTGGAGATCACATGATAGAATTTTGTAAGACCAACGGTGTATTCATTGCAATTACATTTCTTCAACATCATAAACAGCACTACACCCATAGACTTCCCCAAATAGTGTACAAGGGAATCAGATCAACTACATCTATGGAAAGAGAGAATGGGGAAGCTCAGTATCTTTAGCCAAACAAGGTCAGTAGCTATTTGTGCAACAGACCATCAACTTCTCACATGCAAGTACAGCATGAAATTGAAGACAATTAAAACAAGTTCATGAGCACCAAAATATGACCTTGATTATATCCCTCCTGAATTTGGAGACCACCTAAATAATTGATTTGATTCAGTGAACACCAGTGACCAAAAACCAGAGTAATTCTGGGATGATTTCAAGCCTATCCTCAATGAAGAAAGTAAAA
>NW_006922847.1:178371-183668 GCF_000298275.1 Orycteropus afer afer | reverse complement strand
GTGTGCATTCACCTACTCTTCATCTTCGTATTTTCTTGTTGCTTTCAATCCTTTCAATATTTATTACTTTAATTTCCAGTATTTCTGAATGTTTCTGTTTTATAACAACTTTTAATCTTGTACATCTCGTTTTCTCACATGGTCAAGATTCCATCTTGCATTTCTCTAAGAATTTTAAATACATGAGTTTTACAGGTTTTTTTTTTTTTTTAATTTAAGATTTATTGTTCTTTCATTTTTCTTCTCAGATATTAAAGTTTCCATTTGCTTATTTCTATAAGTAAATCTTCTTCAAAAAACTCACTGGCATGGAATCTATTAGAATCATAGCGACCCCTCCTTGGGTTTCCGAGGCGGTAGCCTTCCAGGGACCCCCAGCCTTCCAGTTAGCAGTCAAATGCGTTAGGCACTACAACCATTACAGCTCCTAAGTCTTCTTCAGGTGTTTGTTAATTGAATTCATGTTTGGCAGGGGTTTTCACCTGTATCCATTCTGGACTTTCAGTGGATCCCTCCCAGGAATCAGTTAGAGCTTGAATCAAATTCTGGTATAGACATTTGTATGCAGTGTTTCCTTGAGAAAACTTAAGCTCATGCTTCATCTTTATAAATGACATACATTACATTCTGAGGACTCTGGTGGGTGAATTAAACCTACCCGAGGTGCCTCATAAGCAAGGCCAGGAGATCTGCTTACTAAATGTCACAGCCTTGAAAACTCTATGGGGCAGTTCCAACTTAACACGTGGGGTCACCAGAAGTTGAAATTTATTGTAATATAATAACCAAATTATATTATGAAAATGAATTCATATATAGTAAATGAGTAATATGGAATTAATAAGTATCAGCAAACTGTAAAATCCTTAAGAACATTTCTTAAGTCTTATTTTTATTCTTGATTTCTACCATGCTAAGTGTCATGCCAGGAGCTCTGGTAGTGTAGTACCTAAGGCACTTGACTACTGACCAGAAGGCTGGTGGTTCAAACTCACTAGCCACTCCTCAGAAGGAAGTTTGGACAAGCTACTTCTGTAGTGATACTGTCTCGGAAACCCAAGGAGGGGTCGGTCAGACACCAGGGCACATAACAACAACAACAAGAAGTGTCATGTCATAGATGAAGTTAATATATGCACACTGAATAAATAAAGGTAAGAACAGAAAATCACTTGTTATTTTGTTTTTAGCACTTGTTTAGAAGTTCTACTGGGAACATTTATACTTTTTAATTGTTTGATGCTGGAATGTTTCTACTATATTTTTAGGGATATTTAAATATAACGATTTTTAAACTATTAGTTGTTGATCCTCACTTGGTTGTGAATTAGAGTCATTAGAGAGAAGCACAACTATTAAATTATGGACCTCAACTGCAGAGTATTTTATTTGTTTGTTTCAGAGTGTGGCTTATTCACTACTGCAATTCTAACAGGCACTTAAAAATAATAAAAATATAGGATTGCTACTTAAATCTTGATAAGGAAAAAATGAATTTATTGTTCCTCAGTATATCTAATCGATATTTATCGTGTAATATAGAACAGTATGCTTTCGCTCTGACTATCCCACAGATGTGTAAGATTAATGTAGGTGATATTTTAGAGACACCATAGCTTAAAGAAACTAGATTTATCAGTATATAAATATAGTACAGCAGAAGGTTGTCAAAGGAGATGAAGAAAAAAGTAAAATGCTATGTTAATTATGTTGCAGATTTTAATAGCAAATAACTGTCTTAAAGATAACACTTAAACCAGCATACAGTTATTTTGTTCTAAAAAAAATTATGTGCACCTGAAGCCCAAACTTTTAATAATTATTTGAAATAGTTTATTTATTAATGTATCAAATAAATTCAAATTTATTTATCAATTCTACTTTTTTTTTTTTTCTTAAAACTTGATATACTACAGTCACTGTTCTGTGAACTGGTGACATATTTTTCTTTTAATAATTTTTATTGTGATTTAATAATGACCAGAATCACCGGTCAGATGAAATCTAGTGAGACTCCCAATACTACAGTCCTGGAATACATTCTGTGCCTGGAACACAGCCCCAGGGGCTGGCTCTCAGCCCAATAGTTAACAAGTTGTACATGCAGGATGATCAACCCAGGATGATGCAAACACATACTCTACGGTGATACATCCCTTAGAGCAATAGATCAAGGGAGACCAGAGGACCATCGTTCAAATTGAGGAAATACAGGACAAACAGAGCAAATTGCCTTTCAATTCAACAATCCACACATGTTCTGTTTTATGACATTCACTGCAGTCCTCACAATGCAACAACTCTCTTGTCACTTCCTTGTTATGCCTACAACCTCCCCTCTTCTTTCCTTCCCATCCCTTCCAGACTTCCTAGCTCTATCCCTGGCCAAATACTGCCCTCTTGATCTCATATGGTTGATTGGTTGATTGTTCTAGTGAGTTCATACCCTTCTGGTATTGTTGTTCACCTTATACTCCTGAGTATCATTTGGCTGAAATTTGAGAAAAAGGAATTGAGTTCACTTCCTAGCTTGAAGGATGTTCTGGGAATTTCCCAGAGGATTTGAAATTCCCCTTAGGATGGATTTGGAGAAACCAAAAATTCTGTCAGGGAGTCCCTTTACCAGCATGAGTTTTATTAAAAATAAGAGAGAAAAAATCAAAACCAGGGGATAGATAGAGAGAAGGGAGTTTACAAAGTAATAGATAAAAGACAAAGATAGACACATGCTTAGACAACTTGCTAACAGCTTCTGTTCCAGTGAGCAGCCAGCCTGGAATGGATCAGAGAATATCTAAAAAAAAAAAAAAAAGAATACCCATCTTTTGAGAATATTTATATCTGAGTCTGGGGGATTGAGGACCGGGCCTCTGTGACCAGACCTGGGAGGCTACATGACCGGTTTCCAGACTCAGTGGCACCAGGCCACTGTAGAGGTCCTGGACAGCACTTTTGGAACCACTTGTATTTGCTTTGGTGGCATGGTGCCTAAGGCATTTGACTGCTAACCAGAAGGCTGGTGGTTCAAACGCATAAGCCTCTCCTCAGAAGGAAGGGTGGGGAATCTACTTCCATAGTGACACCTCCTCAGAAACCCAAGGAGGTGTCTATATGAGTCAGGTCTGACTCAAGGACAGCATGTTTAGTTTGGTTTTTGTGTTTGCTTTGAAAGCACACTGCCAGGTAGACCTTAAATTGCCCGGGCTAGCTGAAGGACAAGTTAATCCCTAAAAGGGAGGAGATGATCTAAATGTGACAGGGAGGGAAAGGGGAATGACTAGCAGCTTCTTACAAGCACAGCTAAAGGAGATGGAGTTTGAGACCATTTTTAGGGGTGTTGCAGTCACTGATCATACAAAGTATGTAGCAGTTAACTTTATGTGTTAACTTGGCTGAGCTTGGTTTTGAGTGGCTGGGCAGCTGGATGCAGTTCTTCCCCATGGTAAGACAGGTAATCAATTCTATGATGTAATCTACTGTGAGCAGCTTAGTGGCTGCCTTAGGGATGTGGCCTGCTTCCAGTATGTAAGGAGAGGCTTTGGGAACGGTCTCGAGCTTCTTTGCACACCAGGATCCTGTATTTGTCCGAGTCATCAGTGGCCTGTCATGTTCTCTGCCAAACTTGGCCTGCTGTGTTTTTGACAGTCTTGGGACTGTGCCATTTTACTTGTCGACATTGGGTTTGTCAGGCTCAGCAGCCAGTAGCTGCCTGAATGAAGAGATGCTTCCAGCTTCAGTGGACCAAGAGCAAGAGGCAGAGCTGAGGCCCAGGTCTAAGGGTTTCATACAGCCCCTAGAGCTGGCACTGTGAACTTGAACTTACAGCCTCCTAAACTGTAAAAGAATATACCCCGGTTTGTTAAAGCCATCCATTTGTGGTATGTCTATTCATAGCAGCAATAGATAACCAGGGTGTCTGAGGGCCATAATTTTGCGGATTCCACCAGTGTCCGTGAGACTCATAAGCCTGGTTTTTTGGTTTGTTTGCTTCATTACTTTGAGTTTTTTTCCACATTTTTCTCCCATTCTATCTACGATCTTCTACTATAATCCCTTTTGGAGTGGTCAACAGTGGTATCCAGGCACCATCTGGTCTCAGGGTCATGGAGACTGGGGTTCATGTACTGGTAATACCCTCTTAAATGAGATGAACAATGTCTTGTATCACCCAACTTACATTCTAATTGAAAAAAAGAAGTTCTATATATCTGTAATGTCTGTTATTAAATTGTGGGCTTCTCTCCAACTCGATGGCACATAACAACAACAACAACAACAAATTTGGTGGCACAGTGGTTAAGCACTCAGCAGCTAACCCAAACTTCCCTGAACCCACCAGCTGCCCTGTAGGAGAAAGATATGGCAGTCCGCCTGCATAAAGATTACAGCAGCAGAAATATTATGGGATAGGTGTACTCTGAACAGTAATGTGGCTGTGAGTTAAAATCAACTCAATGGCAATGGGTTTTCGTATCATTTCAGTGTTATTATATTCGATGTTGCTTCTGATAATTATTTGGAAGAACACAGAAGTGATGAAAGATTTAAATTTTCCTTAAAATACAAATATCTTATGAAGCAGATGAAACCAAGTGATAATAAAATTAGTTCCCTATTTAGGTTCAACAAAGGATATAATTATTTATTGACTTTTATTATTGAATAAATTTTGTACAATTAAGAAAAAAAAGAGACCTGACTAATCTTACAATTTCCAATGATATATCTAAACCTTAAAACTTAAAAAGGTAACTTATTTGGATACTTTGATAGAATTCTCCAAGCACAAGAAAGAGTAATTTATGTTGTTTTTACTTGCTACTGTGATTTCCTCAACTCATAGTTGTATATAGTAATATATACTCTAAGAAATATATAAAACAAAATAACCCTGTGCCGGCAGGGGTAGTATCTAGTTGAAGATCCAGTTAAATAGAATTTTTCAATGCCTAGTCACTCTAATGTTTATTTAGAAAGATATTAGTACCATCTTGTACACTGTCCTAAAGTATTACACAATGTGTAAGAGAACAGATTTTGGTGTTATAAACGTAGGTACATACTATAGACCATGCTTTAGAAGGAAGGTTGGGCAATGTACTTTTGTAGTGATACTGCCTCAGAAACCCAAGGAGGGGTCGCTGTGAGTCAGGTCTGACTCGATGGCACATAACAACAATGAAAGCTATAAGCAGAATTCCAAGCATTACCCCAATAATCCTCTCCTTGTATAATTGTGTTCCTTTTATGTGTTGGTGGAATTTGCAAGTATGATGAGATGTTTCTCCCATGATAAT
>NW_006922847.1:176683-178096 GCF_000298275.1 Orycteropus afer afer | reverse complement strand
CTCCACTAGTAAAGAAGTGGGTGTCTCAGGACCTACAGCTACAAGGCACTGGATTCTTTCAACAATCTAAGTGAGTCGGGAAGCCGATTCTTCTCCATAGCCTCCAGGCAAGAGACTGGCCCCAAAAACATTTTGATTTCAATGCTGTAAGATTAAGTCCAAGTTAGTTTACATTTTGACCTGTAGAACTCTGAGACAAAAAATAGATGTTGTTTTAAGCATATAAATGTTTGGTAACTACTTAAGTAGTAATAGAAAACTAACACAGATATGAATCTAGCTTCTGTCACATTTTTAGGTATGAAAGTAAGACAATTTTGGGAGGATTAATATTTTCAAGCTAATAGATTTGTTGAGATGGAAAGAGGATGATATAGTTAAAACACATAGCATAATGCCTGGAATATACTACACACAAAGAAAAAGGGCCAAGAATAGCACTAATGCTTTTTATTCAGGTGATTCATTTATTTATCTGGGACTCTCTTAGATATAAGGAAAAACATTGAACTCCCGAACCTTTAAAATTGTTTAATGCTGGAAAAAATATATGTCTCTGGTAAATTAATATAACATATACTGAATTACTTTTGTAAAACCAATAGTCTTCATTGCTAATTAGAACTGCATTTAAATCTCAAAAGACCTTCTTATGGATTGTTTATGCAACAATAATGCAAAGAAATAACAGCTACATGAAGGAAAAAAAAAAAAAACTTCTACAAACATAACAGCTATAATGACCGCTTCATGTATATGAGTGCATTCAATTCTTATAATCTATAAATATACTATGCTTTATACGTGTTCAGTTGTAACAGCTATGTAGACTGGGATTTTTTAAATTTTTTTATTTAGGTGAAAGTTTACAGAGCAAATTGCTTTTCCATTCAGCAGCTTGCACACACTTTTTCTCATGACATTGACTACAATTTACCGCAATATCAGGTCCCCTCCCACTTCCTCACCATTGTGACCTCTCTCCTGTGTCCTTTGCTCCATGCACTTCTGCCTCCTGAACTGTCTCCCTGAGCATACACAGCCCTCTTTTCTCCCATGATTGTTCTCTCCAAGGAGTGTATCAATCTATTGTAAATGTTCATCCCATACACCTGTCTTTTGTTTGGCTGGAAGCAATAGGAGTGGGTTCAATTTCAGATCTAAAGGTCAACTAGGACCATAGTCTCAGTGGTTCCATCAGGCTCCATCAGAACAGCAAACCTGGTCTTTTATTTAATGATTTTGAGTTTTGTTCCACCTTGTTCTCCCACTCTATCTAAGATCTGTTACAGAGATCCCCCTCTGAGTGTTTGACAGTGGCATCCCGGCACCGTCTAGTTCTTCTGGTCTCATAGTCATATAGGCTGAGGATCACATGGTGTACCAGTCGCTTGGACTAAGTGCTTCCATGAG
>NW_006922847.1:174489-175548 GCF_000298275.1 Orycteropus afer afer | reverse complement strand
GTGGACATACATGTGTTGGTGGAATTTGCAAGTATGATGAGATGTTTCTCCCATCTATCTGCTCATATATCAATGATTGCCTTCACTGACAATGCAGTACTCTATTGGCAAAAGGGTTCATCTATGCTGTCAAGTATAGCAGGGATCATGGAGTTGGCATGGGACTGGGCAGTGTTTTGTTCTGCTATGCATAGGGTCTCTATGAGTCAGAAACAATTCGACGGCACCTAACAACAACAACAATACTGTCTGAACCTCCCACACACCTCTCTATGTCTTCTTCTTCAAAGCCACCATGTTGATTATTCACATTTGGTATATTGCCCCTCTCTTCACCCAAATCAATACTTGTCTCTACCTATCTAACAGTGTCATCATTCCCCTCTTCAGGGTTGCACAGCATTCCATTGTATGTGTGTACCATAGTGTGGTGGTTATGTTTGTGTGTCAAGTTGGCTGGGCCTGGTTGAGTGGCTGGGTAGCTGGTGGTAGTTATTCCCCATGATGAGAAGGGCAATCAATTCCACAGTGGGATCTACCACAAACAGCTTTGGGTATGTGGTCTGCTTCCCGTATATAAGAAGCAGCTTTGATAATGGTCTTTAACTTATGGCATGCTTGGAACTTGCATGTAGCTCTGTTGTTGTTCAGCAGTCTGCCGACCCTGGGACTTACAGTGGACTTGAGTTAATGGCCTGCCATGTGTTTGGTAACATCGGGCTGTGCCTTTTTTACTTATCAGCCTTGGGCTTGTCTGTCTCAGCGAGCAGCTAAGTGGAGAAAAGCCTCTAGCTCTGGTCGGCCAGGAGCAGCGGGCAGAGCTGACGCCCAAGGCTTTCACACAGCTCCTAGAGACTGGCACTTTGAACTTGGACTTATTCTTACAACCAAATTGTAAGAATAAACTCCTGTTTTTTCAATCCATCCCGTTTGTGGTACATTCTTGTCAGAGGAGCACTAGGTAACCAAAACACATAGTTTGGTTATCCATTTTTCCTTAGATGGGCACCTGGGTTGTTTGCATCTTTTGACTATTATAAATTGTGCTGCGATGAACAT
>NW_006922847.1:172308-173279 GCF_000298275.1 Orycteropus afer afer | reverse complement strand
TTTTGTGTCCCTGGTAAGATTTATTCCCAAGTATTTTATTGTTTTGGTAGCTATTGTAAATGATATTGATTTCCTTATTTCCTTTTCAGCAATTTCTTTGCTGGTGTAGAGGAATCCAACTGATTTTTGAATGTTGAACTTGTATCCTGTCATGATGCTTAATCTCATAATTAGTTATTCACTGGTTCTCTTGAGTTTTCTAGATACTGGATCATATCATCAGCAAAAAGGGATAATTTGCCTTCTTCCTTACCAATTTGGTTGCCTTTGACTTCCCTTTCTTGCCTTATTGCCCTGGCTAGGACTTCCAATACAGTGTTGAATAGCAGTGGTGATAGAGGGCATCCTTGTCTTTCCTATTCGCAAGGGGAATGGTTTCAGTCTCTCTCCATTGAGAGTAATGTTAGCTGTTGGTTTTGCACTGATGAGCTTTATTATGTTCAGGAATGTCCTTTCCATTCCAATTTTGCTGAGAGTTTTGATCAGGAATGGATGCTGGATTTTATCAAATGCATTTTCTGCATCAACTGATATGATCATGTGGTTCTTTTCCTTTGTTTAATTTATGTGTTGGATGATGTTTATTATTTTTCTAATGTTAAACCATCCTTGCATACCTGATATGAACTCCACTTGGTCATAATGAATGATTTCCTTGATATGTTGTTAGAGTCTATTGGGTAGGGTTTGTTGAAGATTTTTGCCCCAATATTCATGAGGAATATTGGTCTGTACTGTTCCTTTTGAGTAATATTTTGGCCTGGTTTGGGTATCAAGGTTATGCTTGCTTCATAAAATGAATTAGTGAGGATTCCATTTTTTTCCATGTTTTGGAATAGTTTGAGTAGGATTGGTGCCAGTTTGTCTCTGAACGTTTGATAGAATTCTCTGTTAAAACGTCTGGGCAAGACTTTTTTTTTTTTTTTTTTTTTTTTTACCTGTTCAATTTCTTCTTTTGTTATGGGTCTGTT
>NW_006922847.1:149957-171337 GCF_000298275.1 Orycteropus afer afer | reverse complement strand
GTGGTGTATTAAAGTCTCCTACTATGACTGGCGAGTCATCTATTTGCTTTTTCAATTTTATTAATGTCTGACTTATGTGTTTTGGGGCTCTTTCATTGGGTCCATAGATATTTATTATGGTTTATCTTCTTGTGCAATTGATCCTTTGATCATTATATAATGTTCTTCCTTGTGTCATATATTAGTTTTTATCTTAAAGTCAATTTGATCAAAAATTAATATTGCCACTCCTGCTCTTTTTTGGTTGCCATTTGCTGGATATATCTTTTTCCAACATTGGATTTTTAGCCTATTTTTGTCTTGCCTCTAAAGTATGTCTCTTGTAGACAGCATATTGATAGGTTATGTTTTCTTATCCAGTCTGTGACTCTATATCTCTTGAGTGATGCATTTAATCTATTTACATTCAGTGTATTTTTGACAAGTATGAATTGGTTATTGTCATTTTGTTTTGTGTTTTTTCATGGTGTTCGTGGTTTCTTTGTTCCATATAATCTTCTGGGCTGAGCTTATTTTGTTTATGAACTGTGCTATCATTTTCTTTGTTGCTATTGTTTTAGTATTTGCTAAATATTTGTGCTTGTCCTCTTTTTTATTGTGATATGAAGGTTTGTAATTTTCTTTTGAGGTTACCCTACAATTTATAATTTTTTCCCTGTGTTTAAAACAGTCCATTCTCTCTTGCAACACTCCTGACTTTCTCACCATTTATAAGTTCTGTAACAGCATTATTTTTTTTCCATATTTTCCATTTGTAGTTGTCCTCAGTTGCTAATTGATATGTCTGATTCCCTGTTTACAATCTTTTAAGTTTATTTCACTTTGGACACGTCCATAGCTGAGTTGGTTGGGTTTCATTATCTTGTGTATTAATGGTCAGTTGTTGTTTGCTACTATCAATTCTCTGTTCAAAGCACTCCCTTTAATATCTCTTGTAAGGTTTGTCTGGTTTTCACAAACTCTCTTAATTGCTGCTTATCTGGACATCCCCTAATTTCACTATCATATTTAAGGAACAGTTTTGACCAGTATATAATTATTGGTTGGAAATTTTTGTCTTTCAGGGTTTTATGTATACCATCCCATTGCCTCCTTGCTTGTATGGTTTCTGCTGAGAAATCAGAGCTTGTTCTTATTGCTTATCCTTTGTAAGTAACTTTTCATTTTCACCATGCTGCTTTCAGGATTCTTTTTTAGTCTTTTGTTTCAATGAGTTTGATGATGACATATCTTGGTGATTTTCTTTTGGGGTCTATTCTATTTGGGGTTTGTTGGATTTCCTAAATGGATATAGTCTCATCTTTCGTCATATCAGGGAAGTTATCTTCCAAGAAATCTTGGACAATTTTCTCAGTGGTTTTCTTTTTCTCTTCCTGTTCTGGAATTCCTGTTAAAAACAAACCAAGCTCACTGCCTTTGAGTTGGATCTGACTTAGTGACCCCTCCTTGGGTTTCTGAGACAGTATCACTATGAAAGTAGTTTGCCCAACCTTCCTTCCAAGGAGTGGCTGTAGGGTTTGAACTGCAAGTCTTCTGGTTAGCAGTCATATGCTTTAGGCTCTATGCAGTTACATGTAGGTCATTCCTTTTGATGGTACCCCACGTGAACCTTAGAGGTTTTTCATTTTGTTTTGATTTTTTTTTTCTGATTGATACCTTTCCAAATAAATATTCGAGTATTTGTCTTCAATCTCATTAATTCTGTCTTCCTTTCATTCGATACTCCTTTGCCCTTTAATGTGTTATATATTTCTAAAAACTTAGTATCAATCTTCTGGATTTCAATCTGTAGATTTTGCATCATTTATAATTTTTTCATTTATTTTGTCATTTTGTTCTTGTATTTTCTTCTGAAAGTGTTCTAGGGTTTTTTTTTTTTTTTCTGTGTTTTCCTTAATTTTGACAGTGTTTTCCTTGATCTGTCTCTCAATCCTTTGAAGGTACCTAAATATAATTCTTTT
The DNA here is from genome assembly GCF_000298275.1 of Orycteropus afer afer. Lineage (NCBI taxonomy): Eukaryota > Metazoa > Chordata > Mammalia > Tubulidentata > Orycteropodidae > Orycteropus > Orycteropus afer. The sequence goes on along the minus strand of NW_006922847.1, from coordinate 169,376 downwards.
CAATTCCTTATCATAGAGTTCCAATATTTCTTCTTCCTCAGGGATGTTTTCTGAGTCTATATCTTGCTCCCTTGTTTCTAATGCTTTATCTTGCTTCCTTCTATGAACTTTGATGGTCTGTTGTCTTCAAGACATTGTGAAATTGTTGTATTTAAATCTCTGTTAACTGTTTGTGAAGAGCAGTTATGAGTGAGTCAGGCTCTTCTTGTTGGTCATTTATCACTGGCCAATCGGTGCAGAAGGAAGTGTTGGCTGTCACTCAGAAAGTGGAGCTTCAGGAGCTGCAGGTGTGGTTGCATTATATGGCCATGGTTACTGTTTCCCACTCAGTTAGACAAAAACAATGATTGAAAAACCATATAAAAAAAGAAAAAGCAAATGGACAAAAAACACACCACATAAGCACCAAAAAACAGGAACAACCAGCAAAAAAAAAAAAAAAAAAAAGCAGTGCTTAGGGAAGGGACAATCAGAGAAAAGAGGTAGAGTAGCAAAATAATTAGGGAAAAATACAAAAAGAATGGGGTTAACCACGAAAAAGAGAAAAGTGAGAACCAGGAACAGGGTGCAGAGAAAAAGCAGAAAACTAGAACCTGGGAAAGGAAGATTAAAGAAAAATAATAAAAAGGATAAGGAAAAAAATAATTTTAAAACAGACAAAAAAAACTGAGAAAAAAAAAACAAAAGAAGGCAGAGTGGGGCAGGGCACACAGGCTCTGTTGGAGCACACGGTCTGAGATGGAATTCCTGCTTGCCCAGAAAGTGGGTGGGCGTAAGGTATGGCTGTACCTCTGTTCGCAAAGAGGGTGTGGAATGTAAGAGTAAAAAGGGGAATAGTGCACCTTTCTAGTCATTGGTGTCCAGAATGTCCTTGTGGTTCCCAGCAAGTGGAGCCTATTCTTAGAGCCCTGGAATCTCAGAAAATGCTGTGGCTTTAAATTCCAAAATGGTAGAATCTTCTAAACATTCAAAATGGCTGCACACTCTGATAGGCAAAAGTCCACAACTCGGCCCATCTCCCTCTTTACTGTTTCCCTTTTATTCAACAGCCAGCAGTACAGTCTTCTGTACAGCCCCTGGCTAACAGAGCCAATTTTTAGGTAAATTCTTAGGTCCTTATACCACTTGGCAATATCCAAGCAGTCCATGCATGCCTCAGGATTGCTGACAGACAACAGCTCCATATGTCTCTTTTTTTTTTTGTTGTTGTTGTTGTTTTCATGCAGGTTCTTCTACTAATTGGAGTTTAGTCCACTTCTGTGTCCTTCCTTTTAAAGATCAGGGCCCCAGGATTGTCTTCTATATTTGTGTTAATTGGTTCCCCTTTTCTTTGTTGAAGAGCATCTGCGTAGTTTGTGTGCTTATTCCACCATCTTACTGCAATTCCTCCTATAGAGTAGGTTTTTTTAAAAACATATGTTAAAATGAAGAAATTGATGGACACAGTGACTTAAAAACTTTCACGTGACCACATAGAGGTGAGTTGTAAACTCATGCAATCAAGGCTTGCAGAGCATGTTTATGGGCCTTATGCTATATGGCCATCCATATGAGTCAAATTCTGTTAGTTTTCTTCACTTCATTTTAAATTGGAGATGCTAAATACTTGTGAACATTTTGTGAGGATTGAAAGTAGAATAGGTTGAATAGTCATTATAGTGCCTAGCAAAAATTTGGTGTTCTGTGTTGCTATTAGTTGCTGTCAAGTTGCTTGCAACTCATGGTGACCTTAAAGAAACATTGTCTGGTCCTGTGTCATCTTCATGATCATTGGTATGTTTGAGTCTGTTGCGATGGGTATTATGAGTCCATCTCATTAACACTTTCTCTAGTTTCCATTGGCCCTCTATTCACCAAACATGATGTTCTATTGTAGCAACTGATCTTTCCTTATAACACATCCAAATAAGCAAAGTCTCACCATTCTCATTTCTAAAGAGTGTTCCAAGAAATATATTTCTTCTAAGTCTGATTTGACTGTTCTTCTGGAAGCCCGCCATATATTCACTCTTCACCAAAGCTACAATTTGACTCTATCAGCTCTTCTTCTATCTCATTGTCCAGCTTTCTCACGCATATGAGGAGAATGAAAAGACTGTGGGTTGGGTAAAAAGTACCTTAGACATCAAAAGTGACATCTATGCTTTCATAAAATTAAAATGGTCTTTTGCAGGTGTTCTATAAAAAATATAAAACTTACTGCCTTTGAGATAATTCCAACTCATAGCAACTCTATACCAATAAAACAAACAAACAAACAAATTATCTGCCAATGAGTCGATTTGACTCATGCAACCACTCCTTGGGTTTCCGAGGTGGTATCTCTGAGGAAGAAGTTTGCTTAATCTTCCTTCCAAGCAGTGACTGGTGGGTTTGAACCACCAGCCTTCTGGTTAGAAGTCAAATGCTTTAGGCACTATGCCACCAAAGTTCCTACAGGACAGAGTAAAACTGCCCATAGGATTTTCTAAGGATGTAAATCTGTAGTGAAGCAGACTCCTTCGTCTCTCTCCTATGGGGTGGCTGGTGGGTTCAATCCATCAACTTTTGGTTAGCAACTGAATGCCTTAATGACTGTGCCACCAGAGCTTCAGGTGTTTGGTAAATATTTGTAAGTTTTCAAAAATTAAATTTTACTATATGACAATGATGATGTGATCATCACTGTGTAAAACCTGTGCTAAGATACTGATAGGCACTTGAAAAAAAACAAATCCGATGTACTAAATAATAAAATTTATACATATATCCCTGTGTCAAAATGGACCTGGTTGAGTCATTAAAATTTATATTTAGATTTAGAAATACACACTAATCAAAGGTTAAAATAGTTACACAGGTCTCTAGCTCTGTTTTACAACTGAAATTCTAAAATGCACTTGCAAGATTAACTTTGAGACATAATATAAGGGTAAATATTAAGGAAGATATTTTCATGTGGAAAATACATTTTCAGTCAGTAGAGACATTGACAGGTAGTGCATATTCCAGTTTAAGAAAGAACCCTCTGAAATGAAATGTCTTCAGTGTTCGTATCAGGTGTATATTAGCAAATGCGGTTTAGTAGAGCAGCTCACCTAGATAAATTCCTGGTTCTCCTTAAAAAGTCAGCTTGTATTATAGCATATAAAAGTAATGTGTTATATTTATCTTACATTACCACATCTCATGACAAACATTAGATTTTATAATGATATATTAATATATTTGTTATAAATTCTGTTACTAATGAAAATATTAGAGCATTATTTTCAGAGAAAATGTCCAAAAAGTCACTTACTTAATATATTTTTCTCATGTAAAATACTAAGCTTCCAGATTTGTGATTAAGTACTCAACAAGTTTCATAAGTTAATTTTGGTATACAATTGTGCCAAGTCCTGAAGTTCTTCCAAAGCACTTTTTTCCCCCCTAAACAGTTTGGAGATCTCTTTATTAATGCTTCCAGTTGCTAAGCAACACCCCCAATTTTCTTGTTGCCATAGTGATGCTTGCATCAGAAGGCCGCAAAGCCATCTGTTTAAATCAACTTCCTTCCTTTCTGGAAAATATGACCTGAACATATCATCCAGGTAAGATTAATTAAGTTATATATGACTTAGAATATAGGTGAATATGAGAGTAAAAGATACGGTGATTTTCTTATTTTTTTGTTTGACAGGTGATCACTTCATAGTTGACCTTAAAGCACTATGCTGTCCAAATGCCATATTTAGAATAGAAGGAAATTATACTCTGAGATGATAAAGAAGAAAAAGAAAAATAAAACATAGCAAAGTAAATAGTTTCAAATATCTCAAAATATTGGTTTAATTTCCTTTCATTTTCTTTAATTCGATGTTTTTAAATGTACCTCTCGACTTCTCAAAATAACAATTTAGAAGAACATTTGGTTTATAACTAGAGAAGCTAACTTGTTTAATCCCTTTGAATCTTTGGCAGAGAAATGAGCAAATTGGTACTAAGGCTATCCAGAAAAAAATTCAGAATTTGATTTTTTTTTTTTTTTTTTCCTAAAGCAAAACTAATACTATTTCCTGGACTCCTAATATGTGGTTTCAGAATGTGCCTGGGGAAGTGGCTTCATTGAGAGTGAACATTTCAACAAGCACTTGTTATAGATACATAAGCATTCGTAAAAAGACTACTATTCCCAGTCCACCCTTGGGTATCTGTTAATAGAGAAAATAAACTTTCTTTTATTAAAGATTTTGTTGTTGTTGTTATGTGCTGTAGAGTTGGACCCAGCTCATAACGACCCCTCCTTGGGTTTCCGAGGCAGTATCACTACGGAACTTGATTGCGCCATCTTCCTTCTGAGGATTGGCTGTTGGGTTTGAACCACCAGCCTTCTGGTTAGCAGTCAAGTGCCTTAGGCACTATGCTACCAGAGCTCCTTTAAAGATGTTATAAATTTGGAATTTAATAGAATGTCTTTCAGCATAGTAAATGTGAACAATGCCATTTTTCATAACATTAAATCTATTACAATATTCACATAATTATAATACTTTGGGTATTACTTTGATATACCAGCTTTCTGCTCTGATATATCATTTTTAAAACCCCATTTAAAAAAATAGATTATTAAAGTAGTGAGATATGCCATACATGTAACAAATTCCATTGACTTATGTTTTTGGGGCCTGGAAAACACCTGAAAGAACGTATCCCTTCTCCCTCTAAAAATAATGTAATATTTCCCAAAACCAGGCACTCCATGATTACTATTACTGAACTAAACTGGATTATACACACATGTTTATGTAACTGCAAGAGTAATAATTTGTACATTTAACTAACCAGCAATAGAAATGTCAGTCTATGATCCATTCTAAGTTAAATTTTATATATGGTGTTTGATGGTTAAGATTGTGGGTCAGAATTGTTGAGCTCAGAACTCAACAATTCTGAGTTTTTTTTGCAAATTTGATGGAATTTGTCAGTTAAATAATGATCTGCTTTAAACAGCCAATCAGTTGAAAAGTCATCACTCCTATGTCAGTTTGTCATACTGTGGTAGCTTGCATGTTGGCGTGAGGCTGGAGGCTATGCCACCAATGTTTCAGATACCTGCAGGGTCACACATGGTTGGCAGGTTTCAGAAGAGCTTCCAGAACAAGACAAACTCAGAAGAAGGAAGGGTCCATCCACTTTGCAAAGAATTGGCTAGTGAAATCCTTATGAATAACAGTGAAACAATGTCTGATACAATACTGGAAATGTTTATGAATAACCCCAAAACACTGTCTGATACAGTGCTAGAAGATGAGCCTCTCAGCTCATAGGGTGCTCAAAATATAACTGGGGAAGAGCTGCCTCCTCAAAGTAGAGTCAACCTTAATGATGTGGATGGAGTAAAGCTTTAAGCCATTTACTGATGTGGCACAACTCAAAATGGGAAGAAAGAGCTGCAAACATCTATTAGTAATGGGGACAAGGAATGTAGAAGTACGAATCTAGGAAAACTGGAAGTTGTCAAAAATGAAATGGAACACGCAAAGATGAATATTCTAGGCATTGTTGTTGAGTTAATAGGTGCTATCGAGTTGGCTCTGACTAATAGTGACCATATGTACAACAGAAGGAAACACTGCCAGGTCCTGCACCAGCTTCACAATCCTTGCTGTTACAGCCACATGTCAATCCATCCCATTGAGGACCTTCCCCTGTACATCTGACCCTCCACTTTACCAAACATGATGTCCTTATCCAGGTATTGGTCTTTTCTACATGACCAAAGGAGGAGAGAGAAGTCTGGCCATTCTGGCTTCCAAGGAGTATTTCAGCTGCACTTCTTCCAGGACATATTTGTTAGTTTTCCAGGTAGCCAAGGTAATTTCACTATTCTTTACCAACACCACAACCCAAAAGCAACAACTCTTCTTTATTCTTCCTTATTCATTCTCCAGTTTTCACAAACATACAAAGTGATTGAAATCATGGCTTCAGTTAAGTGCACCTTAGTCTTCAGAGAGACATACATGCTCTTTAGCAAAGATTTTTCTAGGTATTAGTTAGTTAAATTAACTGGTTTTGGCCATTTTGAATCAGACAGTCATATGGTCTACTATGCTGGAAATGACAAGTTGAAAAGGAATGGTATTACATTCATCAGCAAAAAGAACATTTTAAGATCTATCCTGAAGTGCAATGCTATCAGTGATAAGATAATATCTATTTGCTTAATAAGAAGAGCTGTTAATATTACTTTTATTCAAATTTATGCATCAACCACCAAAGCCAAAGAGGAGGAAATTGAAGATTTTTACCAATTTCTGCAGTCTGAAATTTTCGAAACATATAATCAAGATGTATTGATTATTACTGATGATTGGAAGGCAAAAATTCAAAACAAAGAAGAATCACTGGTAATTGGAAGATATCACCTTGGTGATAGAAACAAAGCCAGAGATCACATGATATAATTTTGCAATACCAACCATTTATTCATTACCAACACCTTTAATTAACCTAACTGGCAGCTCTACTACCTGAAATTAGAGATTATTTGAAGAATAGATTTGATGCATTGAGCACCAGTGACCAAAAACCAGACCAACTGTGGGATGACATCAAGAATATCATCCATGAAAAAAGCAAAAGATCATTAAAAAGACTAGAATGGAAGATAAGATCAAAATGCAAGTCAGAAGAGAATCTGAAGTTTGCTCTTCAATGGAGAGTAGCTAAAGCATACAGAAGTAATGACAAGATAAAAGAGCTGAACAGAAGATTTCAAAGAGCTGCTCAAGAAGACAAAGTCAATTATTATAATGAAATGTATTAAAAACCTGGGTTAGAAATACAAAAAGGGAAAAATACACTTGGCATTTCTCAAGCTGAAGGAACTGAAGTAAAAGTTCAAGACTTGAGTTGCAGTATTGAAAGATCCTGTGGTCAAAATATTGAATGATGGAGGAAACATCAAAAGAAGATGGAAGTAATACACAGTCACTGTTGTTGTTGTTGTTGTTGTTATTTGCTGTTGAGTCATCCCCGACTCATAGCAACCCCTCCTTGGGTTTCCAAAGCAGTATCACTATGGAAGTAGGATTGCCCAATTTTTTGATGTTCATCTCTTTCAGGAGGTGGCATATGATCAAGAACCAATAATATTGGAGGAAGAAATTGAAGTTGCACTGAAAGAATTGACAAAGTGCAAGGCTTCAGGAACTGATAGAACACCCATTGAGATGTTTTAGCAAATGCAACACTGGAGGCACATATTCATCTATCCCAAGAAATTTCAAAGACAGAAACCTGGTCTGCTGACTGGAAGGGATCCATATTTGTACCCATTCCAAAGAAAGGTGATCCAACATAAGGTGGAAATTATCAAAAAGTATCATTAATATCACAACAGAACACAACACACGGCCGTTGAGTCAGGTGTGACTCACAATGACCACACCAGCCTTCTGGTTAGCAGTCAAGTGCCTTAGGCACTACGCTATGACTCACATGGTTGTAGAGGTTAGTAAATCTCTAGTTCATGGATGAGATGTCAGGCTGGAGTCTTATCCTGACTCACGTAGCTGCAGGGGTTGATGAACCAAAGATTGCCGGGTCACATGGCATGCTACTGGATCCAAGGTTGTGTAAGATAACACTTCTCAAGAATGGCAAACAATATAGCAGGCTGCTGGCTCAAGTTCCAAGAAACAGAGGTCAGCCCATGATGAGCCAAATGCAGGAGCCACAGGGAATAAAAACTATAAGTTTTCAGGAACGTTTATATGTATTAGATGTGAGCTATACTCCCAAGAAAACTTCCTTTCAACTGTCTTGAGTTGTTAGGTGCCGTCAAGTCAGCTCCAATTCAAAGTGACCCTATTTACAACAGAATGAAACACTGCCCAATCCTGTGCCAACTTCACAATTCTTGCTATAACTGAGCCTATCATTGAAGCCATTGTGTCAGGCCATCTCGATGCCCAGCCCCCCCTTTTTTTTTTTTTTTGGCTGACCATTCACTTTACCATAGAAGGAAAGTTGGACGATCTACTTCCCTGGTACTTCTGCCTCCAGAACCCAAGGAGGGGTCACTATGAGTCACATCTGACTTGAAGGTAGTGAGTTAGTTTTCTTGTTTTACCAAGCAGGATATCTTTCTCCAAGAAATGGTCATTTCTGACAATATAACCAAAGTGGGTGAGATGAAGTCTGGCCATTCTCAGTTACAAGAGGCATTCTGACTCATTTATTCCAGGATAGATTTGTTAGTTCTAGCAGTCCAGGGTACTTTCAGTATTCCTTGCCAACAGCACAACTCAAAAACCACAAACTCTTCCATGGTGTTCATTATTCATGTCCAGCTTTCAGATACATATGCGGTACTGAAAATACCACAGCTTGGGTTAGGCTCACCTGGGTCTTCAAAGTGACATCTTTGCTCTTTAGCACATTACAGTGGTCTTTTGCAGCAGATTTGCCTAGTGCAATATGATACTTGACTTCTTGGATGCTGTTTCCATTGGTGTTGACTGTGAAACCAGTAATATGAAATCTTTGACAACTTCTATCATTTCTCCATTTATCATGATGCTGCTTATTGGTCCAGTTGTGAGGATTTTCATTTTCTTAATGATGAGGTGTAATCCATACTGCAGAATGTAGTATTTAATCTTCATCAGTAAATGGTTCAAGTCATCTTCCCTTTCAGCAAGTAAGGTTATATCATCTGTGTATCACAAGTTGTTAATGAATCTTCCTCTGATCCTTATGGCATGTTCTTCTTCATATAGTCCAGCTTTTCTGATGATTTGCTTAGCGTACAGACTGAACAAGTAAGGTGAAAGTATGCAGCCCTGACCCACACATTCCTAGTTTTAAAGCATGAAGTATCCCCTTGTTCTGTTTGAACAACAGCCTCCCAGTCTATGTACAGGTTCCTCATGAGTACAATTAAGTGTTCTGGAACCACCATTCTTCTCAATGTTGTCCATTATTTGTTATGATCCACAGTTGGATGTTTGTGCAGAGTCAATAAAACACAAGTAAACATATTTCTGGTATTCTTTATTTTCAGCCAAAATCCATCTGACATCGGCATGATATCCCTTGTTCCATGTCTTCTTCTGAATCCATTTATGGAAGTTCCCTGTCAATATTCTGCTGCAACCATTTTGTAATTATCTTCAGAAAAATTATACTTTTGTGTGATATTAATAGGAGCTCTGATGGTGTAGTGCCTAAGGCATTTGATTGCTAACCAGAAGGATGGTGGTTCAAACCCACCAGCCACTCCTCAGAGGGAAGGTTGGGCAATCTCCTTCCTTAGTGATTCCTCCTTGGAATCCCAAGGAGAAGTCACTGTGAGTCGGGTCTGACTCAAAGGCACATAACAACAACAACAACAAATGCATGACTTATATAAGTTTTACTAAAATTCTATCTCTAGAGAACTCATCTAAGGCATTTGGCTGTCAGAGTGGTTTCTCTCTGTTTCTTAGGTGCCTTCAAGTCAGATTTGACTCATAGCAACTCTAGGTACAATGTAGTGAAACACTGCCTGATGGTGCACCATTCTTAAAAGTGCTGCCATGTTTGAACCCACTGTCACACCAATGTGTTAGTTCATTTCCTTGAGGGCCTTCCTTTTTCACTCTGACCCTCTAATTTATCTAGCAAGACATCTTCTTCCAGAGGCTAGTCCTTTCTGACAACATGACCAAAGTCTGTGAAATGAAGTCTGGCTTTTCTCGCTTCTAAAAAGAATTACTTCCTTCTGCTGTACTTCCTTCAAGATAGATTGATTTGTTCTTTGAGTAGTCCACGGTATATTCGGTATTCTCTACCAAGACTGTAGTTCAAATGCACTGATCCTTCTTCAGTCTTCCTTATTTACTTCCCAGCTTCCAAAATGCATATGAGGTGAAATAGAATACCCTTATTTGGGTCAGGCACATTTTAGTTTTTAAAACTTTTGCAGCATATTTGCCCAGTGAAATACATTTTTGATTTCTTGACTGTTGCTTTCATGGGTGGTGATCACGGATACAAGTTAAAATGAAATCCTTAGCAACTTCATTCTTTTCTCCATTTATCATATTGCTTATTGATCCAGATGTGAGGATTTATAGTTTCATTATGTTAAGGTGTAATCCATGCAGAAGGCCTTAATCTTACATTTTTGTTAATAAGTTGTGGAGAGCCAGGAATCTGGTCTTGTGAAGATGCTTATCTCAGAGACAGCGATCTTTAATAAAACAAAAGGTTCTTACTTATGTCCTTTCTATTTCTCCATACTAACCATACCTTGACCTTTTAAATAGTGTTTGTATAAACTTTCCAGTACTCCTTAGAAATGCTTTCTTTGCCTGACCAATCAGAGCTTTCTTTGTTAGTTGCCTACCAATCAGTTGTTGCCTAATTTGCGTGCACGGGCTTCTTTATACCTATCAGCTACTTAATACCTTTAAATATATTTTCTGCACCAATTGCTGGCATCCAGCACTGCCTTAGGTAACTGCCCTTTGATAAACGTCACTTCTAGTATATATGCTTTGTTCTGAATTTAATAAAGTTGAGACTTGATCAGAACTCCTGTCTTGTCTCCATTTCTCATGTCTTCTGTCCCATCTTCCTCACTCCCTCCCTCAGGGTCTCCGTTGATTGACCTGCGGGCCGGGTCAATAAGTGTTTGAAGTTTTCTATACTTTCGACAAGCAAGGTTGTGCCATGCACATATTCCAGGTTTTTAATGAGTCTTCCCCCTATCCTGATGACGTACTCTTCTTCATGTAGTCCAGATTCTTGGATTATTTGTTCAGCATAGAGATAGACTATGTATGGTGAAAGGATACAACACTAATGCACAGCTTTCCTGATTTTAAACCATGCTGTATCCTCTTGTTCTGTTTGAACAACTGCCTCTTGGTCTATGTACAGGTTTCTCATGTGCACGTTTATGTGTTCTGGAATTCCCATTAATTGCCATGTTGTCTATAATTTGTTGTGGTATACACAGTTGAATCTGTTTGAACCATCATTAAAACACAGGTAACATCTTTGTGGTATTCTTTGGTTTCAGCCAAGATCTATATGACATCAGCAATGACATCCTAGTTCCATGCCCTATTCTGAATCCAAACTGAGTTTCTGGCAGTTCTTGGCCAATGAATTGTTGCAACCATTCTGAAATATCTTTAGCAAAATTTTACAAATATGTGATATTAATGATATTTGATAAATTCTACATTCTATTGAATCACCTTTCTTTGGAATGAGCACAAATATGGATTTCTTCCACTCAATTGACCTGTTAGTTGTCTTCAAAACTTCTTGACATAAATGAATGAGCATCTCTAGCACTGGATCTGTTTATAGAATCTTCAGAATGTGTATTCTGTAATTCTTAGAGCTTTGTTTTTCACCAATTCCTTGAGTGCAACAAGAATTTATTTCAATTCAATTGGTTCTTGATCATATGCTACCTCCTATAATGGTTGAAAATCATGAATTATTTTTGCTACCATGATTTTGTGAATTCCTTCCATCTTATTTTGATACTTTTTGCATATTTCAGTATTTTGCCTACAGAATAATTCAATATCACAACTCAAAGTTTGAATATTTTTCTTCAGTTCTTTCCACTTAAGAAATTTCAAGCATATTCTTCCTCTTTTATTTTCCAAGTAGTGCCTAAGGCATTTGACTGCTAACCAGAAGGCTGGTGGTTCCAACCTACTAGCCACTCCTCTGAAAGAAGGTTGGGCAATCTACTCCATACTAATATTGCCTCGGAAGCCCAGGGAGGTGTTGCTATGAGTCTGATATGAGTCTACAGCAGTGGGTTTGGGTTTTTTTTTTTTTACACATTTAATTATTATATTTTATTTTGTACTCACAAGCTGCTATTTGAAATCTTCTATTCAACTCTTTTTTTCTCCATCATTTCTTCTATTCACTTTAGTACTCTCTATTAAGGACCTCGGAAACCCAAGGAGGAGTCGCTATGAGTCGGGGCCGACTCGACGGCACATAACAACAACAACAACATTAAGGACCAATTTTCACAGTCTCTTCTGACATCTATTTTGGTCTTCTTTTCCTTTCCTGTTTGTTTAATGAAATTTTGCTTTCTTCATGTTTGATGTTCTTCATGCTATCCATCAACTCATCTGGACTTCATTCACTGGTCTTCGGATGGATTCTAAATCCAGGTGGCATATACCCAAGATCAGAGTTTGGCTCTCATGGAATTGTCTTAATGATCTTCAGTTTCAAATTAAACGTGCATATAAGCAATTTATGGTTTGTTCCACAGTTGCTCTTGACATTGTTATGAAATGAAATGGAATGCATAAAGATGAATATCCAAGGTACTTTAGTGAACTGAAATGGACTGGTTTTGGCCATTTTTTAAAGGACAATCATATGATCTGCTATGCAGGGAATAACAAATTAAGGAGGAATGTAATCACATTCATTATCAAAAGGAACATTTCAAGATGTATGCTGAAGTATAATGTTGACAATACCTATACACCACAACGAAAATCAGTTAATATTACTATTATTCAAATTTGTGAACCAACCACTGAAGCCAAAGATGAACAAATTAAAGATTTTTATCAACTTCTCCAGTATGAAATTGACCAAGCATACAATCAAGATTTATAGAATATTACTGATGATTGGAATGTGCAAGTTGGAAACAAGGAAGAAAGATTGGTAGTTGGAAAATAGGCCTTGGTGATGCAAATTAGGCTGAAGATTGCATGGCAGACCTCTCCACAACCAATAACTTATTCACTGCAAATACTTTGTTTAAAAAGCATAAATTGTGACAATACACATGGACCTCGCCGTATGGAATTCCCAGGAATCAAATTGTCTACATCTGTGGAAAGAAAGTATTGAGAGTGTTTCCTAAGGAACAAAATTGTAAGCATGAAAACATGAGTTTTCTAGATATGTTCTCAAGTCTAGATATTCTTAAAGGCAATGATAAGCCTGCCTCCAGTAATAAAGAGTGCACTTCTAATCCATGGCATGATGTGTCAATAGAAATAAGTAAAATATCACCACCAATAAATCAACTATTCGTGAGAACAATGCTCCAGGTGAATGTATATTGTTTAGTTTTCTACAATTTTTCAGAATGGGAAGCATTAGGAAACTGATTGGTTGGTCTTATTTTCAGTAGTCAAAGTGGTAAAAGAAAGATATGAGTTCAGAGCTTCAGAGTCACAGCTCAAGTATTGCATAAAAGAGCTGAAATTTTCCACTAGTGCCCTAAAAGAAAGCATTATTCCCTGTAGTAATAAAGTTCATTAAAGGTGTGCATCAGGGTTGTATGCTTTCATCATACTTATTCAATCTGTATGTTGAGCAAATAATCCAAGATGCTAGGCTAGATGATGAAGAACATGGCATCAGGATTGGAAGAAGACTCATTAACAACCTGTGATATACAAATGATGCAACTTTGCTTGCTCAGAGTGAAGAAGACTTGAAACAATTCCTGGTGAAAATCAAAGACTACAGCCTTCAGTATGAATTACAACTCAACACAAAGAAACAAAAATCCTCACAACTGGTTCAATAAGCAGTATCCTGATAAATGAAGAAAAATTGAAGCTGTCAAGGATTTCATTTTATTTGGATCCACAATCAATTCCCATGGCAGCAAAAGTCAAGAAATGCATTGGCATGTTCACTGGGGAAATCTGCTTCAGACGACCTCTTTAATGTGTTTAAAGCAAAGACATCACTTTAAAGGTTAAGGTGTGCCAGACCTAAGTCATGCTATTCTCATTCACCTCATATGCATGTGAAAGCCAGACAATAAATAAGGAAGACTGAAGAATTGATGCATTTGAATTATGGTGTTGGTAAAGAATGTTGAATATATCATGGACTGCCAAGATAATCAAATGTGTCTTGGACATATGACCAGAATGCTCCCTAGTAGCAGAGATGACAATACTTCCTTCATCTCTTATACTTTGGTTATATTATCAGGAGGGAGCAATCCCAGGAGAAGGGTATCATGCTTGGTAAAGCAGAGGTCAGTGAAAAAGAGAAAGACACTCACTGATATGGTTGATACAGTAGCTGTAATAATAGGCTCAAACCTAACAAAGATGGTGAAGATAACTTATGAACTTGCAGTGTTTTGTTTTGTTGTACATCGGGTCACTATGAGTCAGAATTAAGTTGTTTGAACCTAACAATAACTACCATGTTCCCCATCATCCAGAAGCAGACGGCTTAGTAGAATAATGTAATTGTGTTCTAAAGACACTGTTACAATACCAGCTTGGTAGCAATACCTTACAGATTTGGGGGTAATTTTCTCCAGGAGACTATATTTTCTCTAAACAAACATTCAGTATGTGGTGCTATTACATCAATCACCAAGATTCACAGGTCCAGGAACTGAGGGGTAGAAATGAGAGTGGCACCACTTGCTATTATTCCTAGTGACCGTTTCATAAAATTTTTGCATATTGTTCTTATTTCCCTATTCCAGGAATATGCCCACATGAAGACATAATATTGATTCCATTGACCTGGAAGTTAAGTATGTCACTGCATATTGTACTCTTTATGCCTGTGGATAACCTGTATTGACTGGTATTGTTGCTAATGATTAGCAAGGGGCTTATAGATTGATTTTATATAAAGGATGTAAAGAAGAGTATATCTGGAATATAGGAGCTCCCTTAGGGTGTCTCTTAGTACTACCAAGACAGAATTAAAATCAACAGAAAACTACAGCATCTTAATTCCAACATCACTGCTAATGGCCCAAAATTTCAATATCAAAAGTTTGAGTCATCCTAGCAGGCAAAAATCAGGACCAGTTGATGCTCATGTCAAAGGCAAAGAGAATAAGGTATGAGTGATGGCAGAAGATAGTTAGTTCTACCCGTTTTGCAAAAGTACTGTATGAATTATAGTAGTAATTGCATAGTAGTTGTAGATCCTTTTGGGTAGTATTGACATGTTAACAATATTATATCTATCGATCCATGAACACAAAATATGCTTACTATGATTTAACACATACTTCACCATGAAAATATAAGTAATTATCTAAGTGACTATACACATGTCAAGGGAGATCGTAAAGTGACAAGTGAAAAGCTACAAGTGAGTCCTGGTCTTGAATGGGAGATCAATGCTGGAATTTTTTAAATAAAACTTTCGGAGAAGAAAAAAAATGTTGAGAAGAAAAATAAGAAATTCTGGTAAATTTAACTGCATAAGTGAAAGCCCTTGACAAGGGAAAAAAAAAAAAAGAGAGAGAGAGAGAGATTGAAGGAAGAGATAAGCTAACATAAATTAATATGATGAGAAATGCAGAAGGTGAAGGAGAAGACTTTAGATTATTGGAAGTACTGAGGAAAAGGGAAATCTACCTCTTTGAGCTGTGTTCTAAAAACAATGTGAAAGCACTGGCCTTTTGTCACAATGATCAGATTTACATTTTATGAATAGATCAATGGTATCCTGTTGCCTGTGCCACCTGAGGAGTCTTATCCAACAAAAACTAAAAACTTCCTTCCACACAGCTGCTGGTGGGTTTGAACCACTGACCTTCTGGTTAGCAGCCAAGTGACTTATCCACTATGCCACCAGGGCTCTTATCCAACACCCCTACCCACAAATAATAACTATCAGTTCTGAACATATTATAAAAGTACATGCTTGGAGACACTCAACAGTGAAAAAAATACAGGGAGAATCTGGTGAAGAGTACACACCCAGAGGAATCAGCTACATACGGTGAGTTCATTTTTTTAAATTGATTTTTATGTTAAATAACTATTCATAGGATGATTCTGATTAATAAATAAAAGAATGCAGGTAAAACTATCTGACATAAATATTCAATAATTATTTAGTAAGTAATACTACCAAGATCCAGTTTTTTGTTTACATTTTGTTTTCTACCCAAGTAAAATTAGTTCTTTTAAAGTTTCAAGGCTAAAAAGTAATCTTGATACATGCACTGATGAGAATTAATTTTGGTAATAATTCATAATATCATAAACACTGCTAATAGTCAAACATTGTGATATTTAGTTAATATATGTTATTGCTAGTCTTTCCAATACTTCTAAAAGTTAACCCATCTGTTTTCTATTTTGGAGATGATAAGACCAAGTCTCAGAAAGATTAGTTTTAATGTCAGATTGTGACCAGGAAATGCAGGGCTATTGTTTATAAACTTGTTTTTATTCTCCACAGTCTGTAGTCTTTCCCTGCAGGACATATTGAAGAGAAATATCTAAAGTTTCAAAACAATTTGCATTATGACAGAGACCTGCTCATGTGATTAAAAGCAAGCTTAATTCAATATAGATTTCTTAAATGACCTTTCACTGGGAGAAGAAAGTGAGAGTAAGAGAGACAGAAATGCATTAGGTGAATTATATCAATAGATAACATTCTAGGAAACTCAAGTCATACGATGAAAAAGATGATTAAACATAAATTAGCTAAAGAATCTCAAATATATGTGAGACTATGGAGCATCCTCAGTTTAGAAATTAGCTTCATCTGTTTCTGAAATGTAGATGTCGAATACACAGTTCAATTTGTATTCCAAATTTTTGAAGCTGCTATAGGATTGACCTGATTTCCACTTTTTTGTTCTGAAATATACCATAATTGGAAAGCTGATAAGATTTATATATAGCAAGTGTTGGATTCCTGATATGTTCTTACGTTTAGTGGTATCATAGACACTTTGTTAAAACCAAATTCAGGAAATAAATGAATACATTCATACTTTGCCTCAGGGATAAGCACAGGTAATTTAATGAATAAAAGAGATATCCTTAACATAATTAAATAAAAACTGAAGCTGTAAACAGATATAGACTTAAGGCAAAAAAATAATAATAATAATTCAACTTTAGTATGTTGATGTGCCTCAGACAAGATTTCAAAGTATAACCCTTTCACTTGCAAATATATGCAGTTTTGAATAATGCTACATGATTATTTACTGAATAATTACTCAGAGAACATTACTATTCAAAAATTAATTATGCCATCATTCCTTTACAAAAATAGACACATGCATGTTCAAAGTCCCAGGAGCTGAGGCATAAGATGAGCATTAGAACGGGAACATCAGCCCAGAAAAATTGTTTTTATCCCATATACTGGCATTGAAGGATAAATGAGAGGGTATAGTGAAAATAACTCAGTATAACATCTGTCTGACAGACGTCTTCAAAGTAATGAATCATCTCTCCTGGGAAATTTACAGAACCAATTTTTATGTGCATTTGGCATTGCTTTAACTCATCAGTTTCTAAACCCTAATTTGGGTCTTGATATATATATACGTATATTTGGTGGGTCTTCCTATATTTTTAGAACACATATTTTCACTACAGTGAAAGAGTGAAGGATTTTATTACTTTTTTTTTTAATTTACAAGTTTCTGTAACTATTGAGGAATTTGACAGAATTTAGTGTTTTTAAGTCTTTAAATAATTAACACCTTATCTGGGTTTCAAACTAGACAATCTTATTCAGTTACTGAGTTTGGTGCTTTGGTTTCAGAATTATCATGAGTTATCTGTTAATTACTTCCAAAGTGATACTCCTTAATTGCTTGGGTTGGGAATTAACCTATTTACAATTTTCATATTGACAAAGATTATCAATAGGAGTTATTTAATTAAAAGAAAATGGAAAAAACATTTATTCTTGCTGGATATTTTGAACTAAATATCAGCTAAATAAGTGATCTTACACTAAAATATCTGTCTGCAAATTTATACAATGGGTAGATTTACACATATTTCAGGGGTTATTTCCAGGTGCCTGGAAAAAAGATGTGTTTTGAAGTATAAACTTTTTTATATAAACAAAGATGTATTCTTTTGTGGAATAAAAACAACTTTGAAAATCATTGGTATCTGTGGAGTTAAAATAAAGTGATAATGTTAAAGACGTTTGCAAGATGTAAAGCGAGAATGATATTCTTTTGGGAAGGCCCACTACAAGGTGGGTTAACACAGAGGATGGGAAGATGAGCTCAAGCATAGCAATAATTGTGAGGATGACACAGAACCAGGCAGTGTTTCATTTAGTTGTTCATAGAATCACTATGAGTTGGAATCGACTTGAAGGCACTTAATAACAATGACATAGCCCTGGAAGTGCAGTGATTAAAGCACCAGTCTGCTAATCCAAAAGTTATCTGTTTGAATTTGCCAGTCACTCTGTGGGAGAAAGATGTGTCAATCTGCTTCTGCAATGATTCACAGCCTTGAAAACACTATGGGCAGTTTTAC
This sequence comes from Orycteropus afer afer, assembly GCF_000298275.1. Classification (NCBI taxonomy): domain Eukaryota; kingdom Metazoa; phylum Chordata; class Mammalia; order Tubulidentata; family Orycteropodidae; genus Orycteropus; species Orycteropus afer. The sequence continues at coordinate 151,104 of NW_006922847.1, read as the reverse complement.
TCTATCCTGTAGGGTTGCTTTGAGACACAGTTTACTTTATGGCCGTGGATTTTATAGTCCTACTAGAATGCATCATCATAGTGTGTTTTGATGGATAAGCAATAATCAAAATCAAAGAGGTTTACAGGGAGCTTATTTGTTTCATATTGGAAGAAATTTAACAGTGCGCTGGAGTTTCAGGACATCCATAAGGAAAGAAAGAAGATACAGCTCTTGAGAAAGGAGGCATAGTTAATTCAAAATTTTGATCACATTAACCGAAATAGGTAATAAATCAGTCATTCAACCAATATATTTACTTTTACTATAAAGACGTAGATTAAACTAAACCAAACAAAAATTTAATGTTCTCAAGTTGAATCCGACTCATAGAGACCCCTCCTTGGGTTTCAGAGGTGGTATCTCTATGGAAGTAGATTGTCCAGTCCTCTTTTGAGGAGTGGCTGGTGGGTTCAAACTGCCAGCCTTCTGGTTAGCACTCAATTGCCTTAGGCACTAAGCTACCAGAGCTCCTAAAGGCATAAGCTAGTTTGTACTAGTATATACAGATTTTATAAACTAGGGGCGATTTTGGTCATGTTGCCAGAAGGAACTATTCACTTGAGAATGATATCATGCTTGGTAAAGTGGAGGGCCAGAGAAAAAGGGGAAGACTCTCAGCTACATGATTGACACAGTGGCTGCAATGATGGACTCCAGCAATGCAAGAATTGTGAGGATGCCACAGGACAGGGCAGTGTTTATAATGTTATAAGTGTGGTCACTATAACTCAGAATTTACTCCAGAGCCCCTAATAACAACACAATGGGGGACAACGTATCACCTGACAAATAAATGTCAAAGAATGGAAATAAAGACAGATAAAGAAATACATGAATTCATGTCAAGTATAATCCAGAGATAGCTAATGAAAGTGAAAATTAATGGTGTGATGCCTATCAAGGTGAAGAATTGTGAAGCAATACAGACTTTAAATGAAGGCATAAATATGCAAATAATAGGAGCTCTGGTGGTGTAGTGCCTAAGGCATTTGACTGCTAACCAGAAGACAGGCGGTTCAAAGATCCAACCACTCCATGGAAGGAAGATTGGACAATCTACTTCCATAGAGATACTGCCTTGGAAACCCAAGGCCAAGGAGGGGTC
>NW_006922847.1:139990-141286 GCF_000298275.1 Orycteropus afer afer | reverse complement strand
TGAATTATCTTCAGTAAGATCTTACTTGCATGTGATATTAATGATATTGTTCTATAATTTCTACATTCTGTGGGATCACCTTTCTTTGGAATTAAGACCCACACAACCAAATGTTTTTCACACAGTCAATAAAACAAAATAAACATCTTTCTAGTATTCTTTGCTTTCAGCCAGGATCCATCTGACATGAGCAATGATACCCCTCATTCCACAAAGTGTTCCAAATCCAGTTTGCATTTCTATAATTTCCTGTCAATATATTGCTACAACTTTTTTTTTAAATTTCTTCAGGAACACTTCAATTGCATGTGATATTAATTATATTGATCAATAATTTCCACATTCATGGAATCACTTGTCTATAGAATAGGTATAGATTTTGATTTGTTCCACTCAATTGGACAGGTAGCTGTCTTCTGACAATCTAGGCATAAATGAGTAAGTATCTCCAGTGTAGCACCTGTTTTTTGAAATATCTCAATGAGTATTTCCTCAATTCCTGGAGCCATGTTTTTCACCTGTTCCTTCAGTGCAGCTTGGACTTCTTCATTTAATACCATTGGTTCTTAATCATATACCACATGCTGAAATGGATGAATATGGATCTTTCTTTTTTTTTTTTTTTGTACAATGATTCTGTGTATTCCTTCAATCTTCTTTTGATGTTTCCTTTATCATTCAATATTTTGCCAACAGAATCTTTTAATTTTGCAACTGGAGGCTTGATTTATTTCTTCAGTTCTTTCAGTTCAATAACTGTTGAGCATGTTCTCCCCTTTTGGTTTTCTAACTCCAGATCTTTGCACATTTCATTATGATAATTGAATTTGTCTTCTTGAGCTGGTCTTTGAACTCTCTGTTCAGCTACTTTATTTTGTCATTTCTTCCATTTTCTTTAGCTGTTCTCCATTCAAGCACAAGTTTCAGAGTCTCTTCTCACATCAATTTAGCTCTTTTCTTCATTTCCTGTAATTTTGGTGATTTTTGCTTTCCTCATGGATGTTGTTCTTGATGTCATCCCCCAATTTTTCTAGTTTTCAGTCATTGGTGTTCAATGCATCAAATATATTTTTTAGGTGGTCTCTAAATTCATGTGGGAAATAATCAAGGTCACATTTTGGCTCTTGTGGACTTCTTTTAATTCCCTTCAGCTACAATTTGAACTTACATAGGAAGAATTGATGATCCGTTCCAAATCATCAGCAATTGATGATTCCTGAAGTTATTGGATGAAGATATTGAGCTTCTCCATTGCCTCTTTCCACATATGTAGTTAATCTGATTCCTGTGTATTCC
>NW_006922847.1:137211-139890 GCF_000298275.1 Orycteropus afer afer | reverse complement strand
GCCATTGAGTCAAACCTGACTCATAGCGACCCCTCCTTGGGTTTCCGAGGCAGTATCACTACAGAAGTAGGATTGCCCAACCTTCCTTCCGAGGAGTGGTTGTTGGGTTTGAACCACCAGCCGTCTGGTTAGCAGGCAAGTGTCTTAGCCACTATGCTACCAGAGCTTCCATACACACACACACACACACACACACACACACATGTATTTGTTGTTATTGTTAGCTAAGGTCTAGTCAGCCCCCAATTCAGAGGCACTCCATGTACAATAGGATCAAAATGTTATGATACTTGAGATTATCTTTGGCTTTTGGTAGTGATTTTTGGATATTTTTTGGATATTTGGAGTTTTGAAAGTTGATCTTCAGACCTTCTCTTCCTCCTCTGTCTTAAGCTGGAAGGTCTACTGTAACTGATTCATCATCAGAGCAACACACAGGCCTCCATTGTGCTTGAGGAGAGCAAGCTATGGATCACACCCATGTCTACTTCATGGAAGGGCAGATTCCTCACTGAGCCACACTGGCTCTTAACATATATTTGCTGCTGTTCCAGTGCCATCAAGTGGGCTCTGGCTCACACTGATCCTATGGACAACAGAGGAAAACACTGCCCAGTCCTATGCCAGACTCACAATACTTTCTATACATGAGTCCATCATTGCAGGCACTGTGTCAATCCATCTCATTGAAGGTTTCCTCTTTTTTGCTGACCTTCCACTTTACAAAGCATGACATACTTCTCCAGGGAAAGTTCTGACAACATGACAAAAGTAGGTAAGAAGTCTGGTCATTCTCACTTCCAAGGAACATTCTGGCTGCACTTTTTCTGGGACAGATTAGTTGGTTCTTAAGGCAGTGCATAATACTTTCAGCATTCTTTGCCAACAATACCACTCAAAAGCATCAACTCTTCCTCAGTCTTCTTATTCACTGTCCAGCTTTCTCATGCATAATAGGCTACTGAAAATACTGCAGCTTAGGGTAGGTTCACTCTAGTTTTCAAAGACATCTTTCCTATTCAGCACTTTAAGGGGGTCTTTTGCAGCAGATTTTTCCAGTGCAATATGATATCTGATTTCCTGATTGCTGCTTCCACTGGTGTTGATATTGGATCAAAGTAATATGAAATATCTCACAGCTTCAATCATTTCTCCATGTACTGTGATGCTGCTTATTGGTCCAGCAGTGAGGATTTTTGCTTTCTTCATGTTGAGGCACAATCCATACTGAAGACTGTAGTCCTTAAATCTTCATCAGTAACTGCTTCAAGTCATCCTCAATTGCAACAAGAAAATTGTGTCATCTGCATATCGCAGATTGTTAATAAGTCTTCCTCCAATTCTGATGCTAAATTTTTCTTCATATACTCCAGCTTCTGGGATGATTTGTTCAGCATACAAATTGAGTAAGTGTGGTGAAAGGATACAACCCTGATGCACTCCCTTCCTGATTTTAAGCCATGCATCCCCTTCTTCTGTTCAAACAATAGCCTCGTAGTCTATGTACAGGTTCCTCATGAGCACAATAAAGTGTGCTGGAATTCCCATTGTTCTCAATGTTATCCATAATCTGATATGATCCACAGAGTTGAATGCTCTTGCATAGTAAATAAAAAACAAGTAAACGTTTTTCTGATATTCTTTACTTTCAGCCAAGATCCATCTGACAACAGCAGTGATATCTCTTGTTCCATGTCCTCTTCTGAATTCAGCTTGCATTCCTGGAAGTTCCCGGTCAACATACTGCTGCAACCATCTTTGAATTATCTTCAACAAAATTTTACTTGCAAGTGATAGTAATGATAATTTCCATATTCTGTGGGATCACCTTTCTTTGGAATGGGAACAAATATGGATCTCTTCCAGTCAGTTGGCCAGGTAGCTGTCTTCCAAATTTCTTGGCATAGACAAATAAGCACCTCCAGCACAGCATCCATGTGTTGAAATATCTCAGTGACATTCCATCAATTCCCAGAGCCTTGTTTTTAACAATTCCTTCAGTGCAGCTTCAACCTCTTCTTTCAATACCATTGGTTCTTGATCATATGCCACCTCCTGAAATAGATGACCATTGACCGATTCTTACTGGTACAGTGACTCTGTATGTATTCTTTCCATTGTCTTTTGATGTTTTCTGCATCATTTAGTATTCTGCCTAGAGAATCTTTCAGTTTTGCAACTTGAGGCTTGAATTTTTTTCTTCAGTTCTTTCAGCTTGAGAAATATCAAGCATTTACACATTTATCCCTGGATTATTATCAAATAGCTTCAGTTCTGTGTATTCCTTGTGTATTTAATTTACATTTTCTCAATATTAATAAAGTTAAACCTTTTTATTCAGTTGATAAAAAGACATTTATAAGTTATGTTGACTCTTCAGTATCAAGTAGAAAAAAATATTTTGTTGTAACTACTAATCTTGTCACTTTGAAATAACAACAATACAATAAAAATTTTGGAGTACCTAAAGTGTTTAAGATGTTAAACATTTTTCTAAGCTGCATTTTTAATTAATTCTAGCTCAAAGTAGGATTGATAAATTATTTGATCAAATTCAGTACTTAAGTACACACGCTGTCACTTGTTGTTGTTGTTGTTGTTGTTGTTATGTGCCGTCGAGTCGGCCCTGACTCATAGCGACCCCTCCTTGGGTTTCCGAGGCAGTATCACTACGGAAGT
>NW_006922847.1:127295-131016 GCF_000298275.1 Orycteropus afer afer | reverse complement strand
GTAATGAATAAATCTTTGGTCTTGCAAAATTCTATCATGATATCTCCAGTATCATTTCTATAATTAAGGCCATACTTTCCAACTACTAGTTATTCCTCTTTGTTTCTACTTTTGCATTCCAATCACCAATGATAATCAACACATGTTGATATTTGGTCAATTCCAGACTGTAGAAATTGGTAAAAATCTTAAATTTCCTCATCTTTGGCTTTGGTGGTTGGTGCATAAATTTGAATAATAGTACTGTTGACTGGCCTCCCCTGTAAGCATATGAAAATAATCCTATTACTTACAGCATTGTACTTCAAGATAGATCTTGAAACTTTTTTTTGTGAGAATGAATGTGATGCCATTCCTCTTCAAATCATCATTATGGCTTAGCAGATCATATGGTTGTCTGATTCTAAATAGCTGAAAACAGTCCATTTCAGCTTACTAATGCCTTGGATATCAATCTTTATGTGTTCCATTTCATTTTTGGCAACTTCCAGTTTTTCTAGATTCATACTTCATACATTCCATACTTTGATTTTTAATGGATGTTTGCAGCAATTTCTTCCCTTTTAAGTTGTGCCACATCAGCAAATGTTGTTGTTGTTGTTGTTATGTGCCGTTGAGTTGGACTCGACTCATAGTGACTGCTTCTTGGGTTTATGAGGCAGTAACACTATAGATGTAGATTGTCCCACCTTCCTTCCAAGGAGTGGCTGATGGGTTTGAACTTCCAGCCTTCTGGTAATCAGGCAAGCTCCTTAGGCACTAAACTACCAGAGATCCCACATCAGCAAATGGAGGTTGCAAAAGTTTAGTCCATCCACGTCATTAAGGTTGACTCTACTTTGAGGAAGCAGCTCTTGACCATCATATATTGAGTGCTTTCTGACCTGAGGTGCTCATATTTTGGTCCTATGTTAGTCAGTGTTTCAGCCTATTCATCAAGTTTTCCAGAAATAAATCAAACAGTGTTTCACTGCTATTCATAAGATTTTCAATGGACAATTTTTGAGAAGTGGATGGCTTTTTCCTTCTTCCAAGTATGTCTTAGTCTGGAAGCTCCACTGAAACTTGTCTACAAAAGATGACCCTGCTGATATTAGAAATATCAATGGCATAGCTCCTGCCTCACAGCAACATGCAAGCCACTGCAGTATGACGAAACGATAGATGATACGTGGTTAATGACTGAAGGCCAGATGAATTATGTGATGGCATCATGGATAATATATATGAAGAAAACATAAGATGAAACAAGACAGTAAAGAACGGAAAAACCAGAATGAATCTCAGAAAAGACTCTGAAATTTGCTTTTGAACATAGAATAATAAAGCAAAATGAAGAACTGATGATGTTAAAGAGCTGAACAGAAGATTTCAAAGATCATCTTGTGAAGAATAAGCAAAGTATTAAAGTAAACTGTACAAAGACTTGGAGTTAGAAAAGTAAACCAAAAATGAAGAACTCATTCAGCATTTCTCAAACTGAAAAGATGGAAGGAAACATGGAACTTTGAGTAACAATACTGAAGACTTCTATGGGTATGTGATTGCATCAGACAGGAAGCATCAAAAGAAGGAGGAATGAATACATAGAGATAGTGTGCCAAAGTGTATTGACTGATGTTCAACTATTTCAGGAGGTAACATATGATCAAATATCAAAACCGATGGCATTGGAACAAGAAACCCAAGCTTCACTGAAGAAATTTGAAAACACAAGCTCCAGGAATCCATACAATACCCATGGAAATGTTTCAATAAATGAGTGTAACACTGAAAACACTCATTGTTTATACCAAGAAATGTGGAAGATAGCTAGCTTGTCAAGCAAATGGAAGAAATCCATATTTGTGCCCCTTTCAAAGAAACAATATCCAACAGAATGTAGACATTATCAAATAAAATCATTAATATCATATGCAAGTAAAATTATATGAAAATAATTAAAATATTATTGCAGCAGTGCACAGAAAGGAAAATGTGAGAAATTCCAGCTTTACTCAAAAGATGATGTGCAACAAGGGAAATCATTGCTAATGTCAGATGGATTTTGGCTAAAAGAAGAGAATGCCAGACATGTGTAACCTGTGTTCTATTGACTATGTAAAGGTATTCTACTGTGTGGGTCACCTTGCAAAAGAATTGCAAATTCCAAAACATTTTATTTTGCTCCGGTAGAATGTGTACATAGACAAAGAGACAGTCATTTGACTAGAATAAGGGGATACTGCATGTTTTAAAGTTAGGAAAGGTATGCGTGAAGGTTTTATCCTGTCACCGTACTTACAATCTGTATTCTGAGCAAATGATCTGAGGAAGTGGACTGTAGGAAGTAGAACATGACATCAAAACGCGAGGAAGACTCATTAAGAACTTATGAGTAATTGATACAATTGACACAACCTGGATTCCCAATAGCAAAGAGAATTTAAGTATTTCTTGATGAATAAAAAAGACTAAAGACTTTATTATTGATTACATCTCAACATAAAGATAACAAAAATCCTCACAACCAGACCACAAAGAAACAGCCTGATAAAAGGAGAAAAAAATGGAAGTTGTCAAGAATTTCATTTTACTTGGATAAGTAATGCCCATGGAAGCAGCACTAAGAAATAAAACAATGTATTACATTGAGAGAATCCACTGCAAAAGACCTCTCCAAAGTGTTACAAAGCAAAGACATCACTTTGAGGACTAATGTGTGCCTGACCCAAGCTATGGTATTTTCAATCATCTCAGATACATTTGAAAGATGACCAATGAATAAGGAAGACTGAAAAAGAATTAATGTCTTTGAATTATTGTGATAGCAAAGAATGTTGAATATACCATGGACTGGCAGAAAAATGAACAAATTTGTCTTTGAAGAAGCCAAGCCAGAATACTCCTTTACAGCAAGTATAGCAAGACTTGATCTTTCATACTTTGGTCATACTACCAGGAGGGACCAGTTCTTGGAGAAGGATATCATTCTTAGTAGAGGGTCAGAAAAAAGGAGTTAGATCTTCAAGGATATGGATAGGGACCATGGTTGCAACAATGGGCTCAAACATGGCAACAATTGGGAGGATGATGTGGGATCAGGTGTTTTTTTCCCCCTTTTGTGCATGAGGTCAGTATGAGTCTGAAGTGATCCAAGGTCACCTAACAATAGCAAGTCATCAACTAGAGGTCACTCGGTGGCACAGATTGTTACAATCAGCTACCAACATAAAGGGGAGCATTTCAAACCCATTCAAAGTATCAACACAGATGAAAGGACTAACAATCTATTTTCCCTAAAAATACAGCCAAGAAAACCTTTTGCAGCAGTTCTACTGTGTAGCAGATGGTGTGACTGTGACCTAGATCTGACTTGATGACAAGAGGTTTGGTTTTTATCATTTTTGTTGTTTGTTTGGTATCATCAGTTAGATGAAGCCTATGTAATCATCTCCCCACCCCCCCCAAAAAAAAAAAAAAAACACTTTGTGATAACCTTGGTCCCTTCAAAACCCTAAAATTGAAGGAGATTTTTAAGAAAAAAATAAATGACAACACAAAAATCTCAGGAGGACACATTTGTTGTTGTTAGGTTCCTTTGAGTTGTCTCCAACTCATGTTGTTGTTGTTGTTATGTGCCGTTGAGTCGGCCCCGACTCATAGCGACCCCTCCTTGGGTTTCCGAGGCAGTATCACTACGGAAGTAGGATTGCCCAACCTTCCTTCCGAGGAGTGGCTG
>NW_006922847.1:123517-127195 GCF_000298275.1 Orycteropus afer afer | reverse complement strand
GATTGCCCAACCTTCCTTCCGAGGAGTGGCTGGTGGGTTTGAACCGCCAGCCGTCTGGTTAGCAGGCAAGTGTCTTAGCCACTATGCTACCAGAGGTGACAGAAAATAAAAATTTTGATACAGGAATTGCAACAATAGATATTTTCACCTTTTCTTTTCCTATGTTTTACTATTTATACTGAAGCCCTTAAGCTGATCCTTACTAACAAGAGAACTAGAAAGCAAGTACAAGAGGAAGGTCAAATAAAAACAATAATGCAGATACCACAATGGAAAAAGAAAGAGCTCCTGCTATAGGCATAGACCTAGTCTTAGCCAAGTATAAAGGAAATCAGAAAAGTGAAAAATAAAATAAATGGCAAAAGACGGGGAAGCAATGCCAGAGCAAAGATGGGAGAAAATAATATATTCCTATTGTTTTTCCCTTATGTTTGAAACCTCTTAAAACAAGTTTGTCCACTGCTCATACTCTGGTTAAATATAACTCAGAGGCAAGCAGATTCGAGTTTTCAGCATATCTTTTATTATTTGCAGCAAATAAGGAGACAGAGGAACTATATTCTCAAAGTTCTGTCTCTCTGAACAAAAGCAGTTAAGGTAAGTTTTAAAGCCTATGGGGAAGTGGAGAGTTATACATATTCAAAGCTTTTGTGGAGATGTCATGCCTTATTCATAAGGGGCAGGGTTATAGCCTAGCACAGAAGTGGTCCATAGAGCCCTGGTTTCTGAAATGGGTCTGTGCAGTACCAATGATGCATTTCTAGTGATGTGTGGTTCCTTTCACATAAGTTTTAACACTCCAGGTTCAGCTAGGGGGAAAAGTTGTTCTTTCTATGAATGCTCCTAAATCTGGCTGGGACCTGTTTGGAATTTATCGGTGAAAGGGTTCTCTGTAAGCAGGAGGATCTACAGGAAGTGGGGTGGGGGTGTTTCATTCTAGTTGGCTGATTAGGGCTTATTTTTGCCTATGGTGCCCTTAGGTCTCATTCTCAGGAGTGATTAAAAAAAAAAAAAAAAAATCAAAGCTAGCTGATTTCATATGGCTTCTCTTATTTGTCAGTCTCCTTTACCCTCTATGTCATCATAACTACACACCTTAGAAAAGAGAGACCTTACACATAGCTTAACGTGGCAATGCTTAAAATGGTTTGCATTTTTGACATTGAGTTTAATGCTTTCTATTTATTACAGCCCTCATCAATATCCCATCCATCTTTGATCATTTGACCACAATAAATAAGACTCTAAACTAGATATTTATCTTTATAGATGACAAATCTAAATTGCATTAGTATAGAAAAGATTTCCTTAGAGTCTTACAGTCAGCTGTAGTGCTGAAATTCCAATCAAGGACAGTGCAATTCACATGTAGTGATATAAGGGTTAATGAAAAAGGAAGCTATGGCTTCACATACACACAACTGAGGCAGAATACTCTTCAAATCACCAGTAAATTACCAAATACTAACTATATGCCAAATCTTGTCCTTTATACAGAGAACACAAGAATTAATGTAGTTGAATTCATATACTATCACAGTTTAGGAACACAAATGTGAAAAGATATATATCAAAGAATTTATAAAACGTTTAACTAATGTCATTTGTGAATATGGAGGGGATGCTAAGGCTGAACACAAGAGAGAGATTTTATGAGATCAAAATTTATGAAACCATACCAGGGTGTTTAATTGAAAAAAGGCCAACTAGAGAATGAGAAGCTACTTTTGTAAATGTAACAAGAGTAGAAGTTAGCCAACTAAAGAACTGGTCAGAGAAATAATCAAAAGACATGTCCTAGCTGAAAGCAGTGACCACACAAAAAAGGTAATTCTAGTTTAGGTGAGATTTCTGTTAATGAACAGCCAGTGAGAGTTACCATGTAGACATAGTGCTGGAGGGGTATGTTCAGGAGAAAATATATTATCCTAACTGGAATGGGCTCAGAAGGAAGGTTGAACATCACTACTTCTGTAGTGTTATCACTTGGAAACCCAAGGAGGGGTTGCTATGAGTCTGGTTTGACTTCATGGCACATAACAACAACTGTAATGGGTGACATTGAAGGTATCATTGAAGTCAGGAATAATTTAGTTGTAGAATAATTAATTAAAAATCATAAATAGAAGAATATCTTTCCTAAACTGAGGAGTTCCAATGACCTAGCCCTAGTCACTTTTTCTGAAGAACTATTTAATTTCTCTAAGGAGAAATTTATGAAGCCTTTTCGACCAAAACTAAATAAATGAATTAAACTCAGTCCTTGCTGAATTAAGAATTAATTTGTGAAAAATAAATTAATATTATTTGCCTGCCTGCCTGAAACTTCATGTTTACTCAGTTACAGAGGCAAAGCAAACCTCTTATAAGCTTCTGTGGTCTGGCTATGTAATTTTCCAGAAACCTTGACAACTAAAATAGTAATCTCTCTCTATCATCAAGTCAGGATGTGAAGCAAATGCACACCAAGGCAGGGGACCTTGACACAGCTGTCTATGGTAAAAAATGAGCCCAAGAAAAGTCCTTCATGAGAAAGAATTGCTTCAAAGAGTCTTGGAACTGACTGTATCTAAGTTTCCTAGATCACTTGAAAGGTCTTTGTTTAACAACCAGTTTCAGGGAAATGAGGTCTTGGTACCAATAAGAGTTTTTCCGAATTTTCCTTGCTATACCAAACCTTGGGAACTCTGGTAGCATAGTGCCTAAGGCATTTGACTGCTAACCAGAAGGCTTGTGGTTCAAACCCACCAGCCACTCCTTGGGAGGAATGTTGGGCAATCTACTTCTCTAGTGATACTACCTCGGAAACCCAAAGAGGGAGTCCCGATGAGTTGGGTCTCACTTGAGCACATAACAACAACAACAACATACCAGACCTCATCATTACAATCACAGTCAATGCATCTCAATGAAGATCTTCCACTTTTTCACTGACAGTGCATATTACCAAACCTAACATCCTTCTCCAGGGAGTGGTTCCTTCTGACATCATGACCAAATTAGGTGAGACAAAGTCTGGCCATTCTCGCTTCCAAGGAGCGTTCCAGTTGTACTTTCTCCAGGACAGATTTCTTAGTTCTGGCAGTTCATGATACTTTTAGGATTCTTTGCCAACACCAAAGCACAAAAGCATCATCAACACTTCTAGGTCTTCTTTATTCATTGTCCAGCTTACATATGCATATGAAGCAATCCAAAATACCATAGCTGGGGTTAGGTGCACCTTAGTGTTTAAGGAGACATCTATGTTCTTCAGCATTTTAAAGAAAACTTTTGCTGCAGATTTGCCCAGAGCAATATGTCTTCTGATTTCTTGACATGTGCTTCCGTTGGTGTTGATTGTGGAAACAAGTAATATGAAATTGTTAACAATTTCAATCTTTTGTCCATTTATTGTGATGTTGCTTTTGGGTCCAGTTGTGAGAATTTTCATTTTCTCTATGTTGAGATGTAATCTATACTGCAGACTATTGTCTTTCATCTTCATCAGTAAGTACTTCAACTCATCTTCACTTTCAGCAAGCAAGGCTATGTCAGCAGCATATAAATTCACTGCTGTTGAGTCTGTCCCAACTCATACATAGTGACTGTTGTTGTTGTTGTTAAGTGCCGTCGAGTCGTTTCCGACTCATAGCGACCCCATGCACAGCAGAACGAAACACTGCCCGATCCCGTGCC
>NW_006922847.1:114204-117412 GCF_000298275.1 Orycteropus afer afer | reverse complement strand
TGCCCAACCTTCCTTCCGAGGAGTGGCTGGTGGGTTTGAACCGCCAGCCTTCTGGTTAGCAGTCAAGTGCTTTAGCCACTGTGCTACCAGAGCTCCTGCTCATAGAAACCTTATATACAACAGAATGAAACACTTCCTGGTCCTGTACCAGCCTGATGATCCTCGATGTACCTGAGCCCATCTTTGCAACCACTGTGCCTATCCATCTTGTTGAGGGCCTTCCGCTTTTTCCTTGACCCTCCACTTTACAAAGCATGCTATCCTTCTTCAGGGAATGGTTCCTTCTTAAAACATGACCAAAGTAGATGGGATGAAGTCTGGCCACTCTCACTTTCAAGAAGCATAATGGTTGCACTTTTGCCAGGACAGATTTGTTAGATCTTTTAGCAGTCCATGGTAATTTAGTATTCTTTGTCAACACCAAGACTCAGAAGCATCAACTCTTCTTAGGTCTTCCTTATTCACTGTTCAGCTCTCACATGCATAAGAGTTGATTGAAAATACCATGGCTTGGGTTAGGTGGACCTTTGTCTTCAAGGAGAAACCTTTGCTCTTCAGCAGTTGAAAGAAGTCTTTTGCAACAGATTAGCCCAATGAAATACATTGTCTGATGTCTTGACTGCTGCTTCCATTGTTGTTGATTGTAGAAGCAAGTAATATGAAGTCTTTGACAGCTTTGATCTTATCTCCATTTATCATGATGCTGGTTATTGGCCCCAATATGAGGATTTTCATTTTCTTCATATTGTGGTGTAATCCACACTACAGACTGTAGTATTTAATCTTCATCAGTAAGTGCTTCAAATCATCCTCACTTTCAGCAAGCAAATATGTGTTGTCCGTGTATCGCAGGTTGTTAATGAGTCTTCTTCCAATCCTGATGGTACATTCTTCTTCATATAGTCTAGCTTCTCAGATCATTTTCTCAGCATATAGATTCAATAAGCATGGTGAGAGGGTACAACCATGACACACTCACTTCCTGATTTTAAATCATGCATTATCCCCTGTTCTGTTTGGACAACAGTCTCCTGGTCTGTGTACAGGTTCCTCATGAGCACAATTAAGTGTTTTGGAATTCCCATTCTTCTCTATGTCATTCATAATTTGTTATTATCCGCATAATCAAATACTTTTGCATAATCAATAAAACACAAGTAAACATCTTTCTGATATTCTTTGCTTTCAGCCAAGATCCATCTGATATCTATTCCTTATAAAACCAAAAGTTCTTCTGAACATCCTGAAAACACAATTTCTAAATTAAAGATTAATTTACATATTTATTTTTTCTTTTATATGCAAATAGGAGCAGAGAAAAAGGAAGAAAGTAATGGAGGGAGAGAAAGAAGTTTTATTACCTTCTTGGTTAGAAGTTAATATGTCTTCTGGATTTGCTTAAGTTTTGTCAATTAATAGGCAAATGTATTGGATTTAGCACTTACAGTGAGCTCTGGTGGCATAGCACCTAAGGTGTTTGACTGCTAACCAGAAGGCTGGCAGTTCAAATTCACTAGCATCTCCTCACAAGGAAAATTGGGGAATCTAGTTCCCTAGTGATACCACCTTGGAAACTCAAGTAGGAGTTGCTATGAGTCATATCCAACTCAACCACAGTGAGTTCAGTTTTTTTTTTTTTTTTTTTTGATATTCCACATGACTCATAGGCTTTCTTCATTTTGTTTTGATCTGTTTTTTTTTTTTTTTTTTTTTTTTTTTTTTGTCTTTTCCAAGGTGGTCTCTTACCTTTCTCTTTTAAGTCTTCTGTACCAGTGTGTTAATCATGTTTTTGGGCACATACAGATTTAATTCAATTAAAACTTGCAAATTGAGTTAATTAACTCAAACTGTCAAAACAATTGATTAATTATATGATATGTGTTTCTTTCTGTGGCACATCATATTTTACAAAGATGTTGATTCAATATCTTCCACTCCACAGCTTTTCTAAAAACATTGCCTCTTTTCCATCTAGAGGTTCCTCTTAATTTCACTTTACCATTGAAACTGGTGTTAATTTTCTGATGCTTTTGACCAATTAATCTTTCAAAATTGTTGTGTTTGACTCCTGAAACTATCATAAATATATAACAATTTTTATTTTTTTATTGTGATTTGGGTGAGATTTTATAGAGCAGATGAGTTTTACATTCAACAATTCATACACATTTTCTTTTGTGACACTGATTACAATCCCAAGATAATAGCTTCTTTCCTCTTCCTCCCTGTGGTTACCTTTCCCTATGGCTTCTTGCCTATGCACTCCTATCTCCCTAGCTTTTTCCCTGTGCACACAGTACCCTTGTGATCTCTCAGGGTTGGTTGTTCTAAGGAGTAATTGTTGGTTATTCTAGGGTGTAATTGTTCAGTTCATAGGCCTGTCTATTGTTTGGCTGAAAGTTAGCCCTATCAGAGTGAGTCCAATTCCAAGCACAGAGGGTGATTAGAGGCCATAGTCCTTGAGGTTGCACAAGTCTCTATCCAACAAGTAACTCTGGTCTTATGTATTTGTTTGCCTGTTTGTTTCCCACATTTTCCTCTCATTGTATTAAGGATCTCCAATTTTCATCCCTTTCTGAGTTGCTGGCAGTGGTAGCTAGGCACCATCTAGTTATTCCAGACTCTGTGTGATATAGATGAAGTTCTCATGGCCATTATTCCTTTGGACTAATAGTTTCCATGCATCTTTGATTTTCTGCACACTTCTTTGCTGTGGATGAGGAGAGAACAATAGTTACATCTTAGATGGTCACATGCAAGCTTTAAGATCCTTGTCACTATTTATCAAAGCAGTATGCAGAACAAAGGCTTCATATATTGTATTGATCCAATTGAGTTTGATGTCCCCCACGGCGATCGTCCTGAGCCAATAGCCCAGCAACTCTTTTCCTCAAGGTGCTTACTTTTACCCATAAAGTTCTCTTAATTTTGTCCTTTTTGAGCTACATAAAGTATATGGATTTTAAAAAAATAAAATAAAATACATATGCACATATAGGAATATCATCTGTCTAACCTATGTATGCCGGAAGAGCAGGAGAAAGGGGTAAAACCCAGTCACTAGTGCTCAGATGTCTCCTTTGCTAACATCCCGGAGGGACCGGGTCTCCGGGAGCAAGGTAAGCACGGGCGGGCTGGTGCTTACTCACTGATCTTCACTGAACACTTTCCCTTGTTACCCTCCAGAGAGGGACCGGGTCTCCGGGAG
>NW_006922847.1:97046-110088 GCF_000298275.1 Orycteropus afer afer | reverse complement strand
CTATGAGTCGGGTCCGACTCGACAACACATAACAACAACAACAACAACACCGCTCATCTGTCAATTTGTTGTATTATAGTGGCTTGCATGTTGCTGTGAGGCTGGAGGCTATGCCACAGGTATTTCCAATACCAGCAGAGTCACTTGTGGTAGAAAGGTTTTAGCAGAATTTCCAGAATAAGACAGACTTGGAAGAATGAAGGGGCCATCCACTTCTCACAATATTGGCCAGTGAAACCTTATGAATAAAAATGAAACACAGTCTGATATATTACTGGAAAACTTTATGAATAGCCAAGAAACATTTTGTGATATAGGACCAAAAGCTGAGCCCCTCAGGTCAAAAAGCAATTGGGGAAGAGCTGCCTCCTCAAAGTAGAGTTGACCTTAATCAATGGATGGAGTAAAGCTTCGAAGACCTCCATTTATTGATGTGGCATGACTCAAAATGGGAAGAAACAGCTAAAAACATCGATAAATAATCAGAACATGGAACATATGAAGTGTGAATGTAGGAAATTTGATAATTCTTAAAAATGAAATGGAAAAATGAAGATAAATATTGTAGGCATTACTGAGCTGAAATGGACTTGTTGGGCCATTTTGCACCAGATAACCATATTATCTACTATGCTGAGAATGACAAATTGAAGAGGAATGGCATGACATTCATCGTCAAAAAAAAAAAAAAAAAAAGTTTCAAGATTTATCCTGAAGTACAATACTCTCGGGTTATGATAATATGGATACTCCTATGATGAGACAAGTTTGTGATACTATTATTCAAATACACACCTACTACAGAAACCATAGATGAGGAAATTTCAGCATTTTACCAATATCTACAGTCTGCAACTGACCAAACATGCAATCAAGATGTGTTGATTATCAGTGGTGACTGGAATGTAAAAGTTGGAAACAAAGAAGAATCATCAGTAAGTGGAAAATATGGCCATGATAATAGAAATGATACTGGAGAGCAAATGATAAGGTTTTGCAAGACCAATGACTTATTCATTGCAAATGTCTTTTTTCAACAACTTAAAGGCAACTATACACGTGGTCTTCACCAGATGAAATATAAAGGAATCAGATCGACTACATCTGTGGAAACAGACAACGGAAAAGCTCAATAACTTTAGCCAAAGCAAGGCCAGGAGCTGACAGTGGAACATACCATCAACTGCTCATGTACAAGTTCAAATTGAAGATGAAGACAATAAAAACAAGCTTTGAGAGCCAAAATATGACCTTGATTACATGCCACCTGAATTTAGAGAACATGTAAAAAATAGATTTGATGCATTGAACACCAATGAAAGGAAGCCAGATGGACTGTGGGATGACATCAAGAACATCATCCATGAAGAAAGCCAAAGGTCATTAAAAAGACTAGAAAGAAAGAAAAGACCAAAATGCATGTCAGAAGAGACTCTGAAACTTGTTCTTGTACAGTGTTGTTGTTGTTATGTGCTGTCGAGTCGGACCTGACTCATAGCGACCCCTCCTTGGGTTTCCGAGGCAGTATCACTATGGAAGTAGATTGCCCCATCTTCCTTTCAAGGAGTGGCTGGTGGGTTTGAACTGCCAGTCTTCTGATTAGCAGTCAAGTGCCTTAGCCACTATGCTACCAGAGCTCCCATGTACAGAGAGTAGGTAAAGCAAATGGAAAACAAAAAAAGGACAAGATAAAAGAGCTGAACAGAAGATTTCAAAGAGCGGCTCGAGAAGACAAAGTCAATTATTATAATGAGATGTGCAAAGACCTGGGATTAGAAAACCAAGATGGAAGATTACACTTGACATTTCTCAAGCTGAAAGAATGCAGGAAAAAATTCAAACCTTGAGTTGCAATGTTGAAGGAATCTATGGGCAATATATTGAGTGACATAGAAATATCAAAAGTTGATGGAAGAAATACACAGAATCACTGTACGAAAAATAATTGGTTGATATTCATCTGTTTCAAGAGGTGTCATATGATCAAAAATCAATGGTATTGAAGGAAGAAGTTGAAGCTACACTACAGGAATTGAAGAAAAACAAGACTCCAGGACTTGACAGAATACCCACTGAAATGTTTCAACAAAGGATGTTGGCTAACAGTACTTATTCATCTAGGGAAAAAAAATTGGAAGATAGTCACTGGGCTAACTGACTGGAAGAGATCCATATTTACATCCATTCCAAAGGAAGTCAATCCAACAGAATGTAGAAATTGTTGAATAATATTAAAATCACACACAAGGAAAACATTCCTGAAGATAACTCAACACAGTTGCAGCAGTATATTGACAGGGAGCTTCCAGAAATGCACATTGGATTCAGAAGAAGATGTGGGATGAAGGATGTAACTGCTGATAACAGATGGTTGTTGGCTGGAATAAAAAAATATCAGAAAGATGTTTACTTTTGTTTCTTTAAGGATGTAAAAGCATTTGATTGTGTGGATCAAAACAAATTATAGATAACAGAAGATTGGAAATTCCTGAACACTTAATTGTACTCATGAGGAACTTATTTATAGACCAGGAGGCTATCATTTGAACACAACAGGCAGATACCCTGTGGTTTAAAATCAGGAAGAGAATGTGTCAGGGTCACATCCTTTCACAGGACTTACTCAATCTCTATGCTGATCAAGTAATTCAAAAATTAGAACTATATGAAGAAGACCATGGCATCAGGATTGGAGGAAGGCTCATTAGCCACCTGCAATATGCTGACAACACAACCTTGCTTGCCGAAAGTGAAGATGACATGAAGTACTTACTGATGAAAATGAAAAACTACAATCTGCATTAAAGATTATATACACCTCAACATAAAGAAAAAGGGAATCTTTAAAACTGAACCAGTAAGTAGCATCATGCTACATGGAGAAAAGATTGACTGTGTCAAAGATTTCATTTTACTTGTTTCCACAATTAGTACCAATGGAAGCAGAAGTCAAGAAATGAGACTACTTATTGCACTGGGCAAATCTGCTGCAAATGACTTCTTTAAAGTGTTGAAGATCAAAGCTGTCTGTTTGAAGACTAAGGTGAACCAAACTCAAGACATGGTATTTTTAATCACCTCATATGAGTGTGAAAGTTGGACAATGAATAAGGGAGATCAAAAAAGAGTGACCTTGAAATTGTGGTGTTGGCGAATACTGAAAATAGCATGGATTGTTAAAAGAACTAAGAGATATCTCCATGAAAAGTACCGCCAGAATGCTCCTTAGAAATGAGAATGGTCAGACTTCATCTCAACCCCTTTTGTTATGTTGTCAGAAGGGACAAGTCCTTGGAGAAGGATACCATGTTTGGTAATGTAGAGGGTCACCAAAAAAGGGGACGACCTTCAAGGAGATGTATTGATACAGTGGCTGTAACAATGTGGGTAAGTATAGCAAGGGTTGTGTGGAGAGTGCAAGACCATGCATTGCTTTTTTTTGTTTTGTTTTTCACTGTGATTCAGAGCAGACTAGACAGCATCTAACACCAAGACATGATTTTCTCAATGAATATTGGAATTTTGTATTGTCTCAATGAACTCTTTTTTTTTTCTTAAAAAATGATTTATTTTGCTTTTACCTATCACAATTGAAAGAACTCACTCATAGAACTTCACTATGATGAACTTATTTCTCTACTACTTTTAGTGGAAGGGAACCTCATTGATGAGATACATGAAATAATTAAAGGAAAGAAAAATAATGAGCAAAATTCTTGGAAATTAGTATGACAATATCTGATTATTTCTTAATACTATTTTGAGATCAATTGAAGGAAGATTTGTTTCTAAAAAGGCAAATTATATCAATTGTGTCAATTTCATTGAGATCTGAATCAATCAATGTCTTATAACATGAACCACATGATTTAGTCTCTGGCATGGAGAAAGGAATCTTTCCTATTATTGAACCGGATTTTTTTAAAAAAAAAATCTGGCCTAGTCAGCATGAGAATTTGTGAGTAAATTCAGTACTTGAAAAAATTATTAAGTAAAAACACGAAGCTTGTACTTTTCTGAAAAGATAATTGTTACGTTGAAACATGATGAGTAAAAAACATTTCATAGTGCCTTCTAGTCATGATTTCCATTTTTGTATTTGCTGATGTGTATGGAATTTAAAAATATGCATTTTTTAAGAGAAAAGTGAAATGTTAAAGGAAAGGAAATTTTGTAGTCGAAAATGAATGAGCCAAAAATCTTACTACAATGAATGATTGAAATAAAATTCTACTTCCATTTAGTGGAAAACCATGGTATCAGATAATACAATATCATATTGATCAATCTGAAAATAGTCAATAAATTCTTAAATTGTGGAAAAATAATATGAATCATGAATAAGACAATAAGTCAAGTTCATTACGGCTACAGCATTTAAATTTGCCCTTAAATACATAATAATCTCTTATTTTCTTATAGAATAATTTTTATATTAATTTAAAGTTTAATTATTATCCATAATTTTCAAAAGTAATGTGATTAGGCAACTTTGAAAATATGAACTTCCAGAATCCTAACATTTCAAAAGAAAGAACAGAGAGAAAATACAAAGTTTAGATTCTAGTATGAAAATTGCATTAATTTTCAGTGCAGGATGCCAGATATAGTTACCATAGAGGGTAGGAAAAGGAAGACTACAATACTCTAACCTAAAGTTCTGGCTTTATTCTTTCCCAGACTCCTGCTATAAAGATAGAATGATTTTCAATACCTCTGGAAATAACCTCAAACTGGTCCTTTAATTACTGAAGAGCTAATTAAATTACATTATTGGAAACACTTCTACTGTAACTCACCGGTAAGACCAGAATTATCTGTCACATACAGGCAGGATTCTGTAGAATCTATGTAATCTTGGCCTTTAAGATTTGAGATAAACAGGAAAATAAAGACAAGACAGAAGATTGATTCTGAAGCGACAAGAGAATTCAGTGGATAAAACTGCCCAAATGTCATTCCAAAGGGAAATTTTGGAGCTCTTCTATTTCACTAACATTAAATGTAAAGGTCCAATTTAAGGAAAGTAACAGAGTTATGAGAACTTGAAAGGTCCTCCAATAGCACTACCTACTTTCTGTTATTTATTTCCTTTTAATTAACTTATTTATACATCTATCTATTCATTTTTTATTTTAAATTCTGTATGATCTGTTTTATTCATCCAGCAGTCAGTTTGGATCTTGCTCTGTTTTATATCCCCCAGTAAAAACATGGAGGAGCTCTGGTAGTGAAGTACCTAAGACTGCTAACCAGAAGGCTGGCAGTTCAAACCCACCAGCCACTCCTCAGAAGGAAGACAGGTCAATCTACTTCCACAGTGATACTGCCTAGGAAACCCAAGGAGGGGTCGCTATGAGTCAGGTCCGACTCAAGGGCACATAACAACAACAACAAGTAAAAAAACATAACAATTTTTGTTGTTGTTTTGTACTCCCAAAATAATTTAAGGACATCTTTTGTTTAAAATGACACTCATTTCTGGTTAATGTGACCTTAAAATTTGTTCTCCACTCAGTGGAATAATATTACATTTATTTTCTTTTAAATTGTTATTTTTAAGTGAATCATTATTCGTTTTTTTCCCTTAATTTTCTGTATAAATTTCCTAATTTATCTCTAACTCTTATTAAAGTTATAAAACACCTAGGTATATAACCTATAATCAGATATTCTATTCCATATAATTTCATCTCTTCTCCTGAATTTCTATGTCTCTCTGCATGGGTTGATGTCTCTATAGTTCTCTAAGTTATTTTTATATTGTCTTGGGTATTTCCTTCATTTTTCTTCCTGATTGGATTTTCTCTTTACTGTACACCATATCTTTCTTGTTTTGCCTATGCTATGTATAGCATATGTTGCTGTGGTCCAGTGCCTTTCAGCAAATTCAAACTCATAGAAAACCCATGTAGCAGAGTAGAACTGCCCCACAGGGTTTTCTAGGCTGGAATCTTTATGGGAGCAGACCTGCAGGTCTTTCTCCCACGGGACCACCAGTGGTTTGACTGTCCTTTGTTTGTTGGTTTGTTTGTTTCCAGTCGGGTACTTAAACTTCTGTTCCACCAGGGCTGTTTGCATGGCATAGAGATGTTTGCAAACTAAATACTTTGAGAACATTCAGTTCTAAAACTCTCTATAATTAAGTTCATACTAGATTGAGAGTTTGACAGGACATATGTTTTGTCCCAAATCAAGAAAACCCCTTGTCATCGAATAGATTCTGACTCTGACTCACAGTGACCCTATCGGACAGAACTGTTCCATGGAGTTTCCAAGGCTATAAATACTTACTGAAGCAGACCGCCTCAACTTCTCCCATGGAGTGGAGGGTGGGTTGTAGAAATAGCATGTTGGTTACCAGGCGGATGATTTAAACAACTGTGCCACCAGAGCTCCTTATTCAATTTTAGGAAGAAGATTTTTTCTTCAGAAAATTTTAAACTATATTCTTCTAGACAGTTGTTGTGTGCCATCAAGTTTATTCAGATTCAGAGACACTCTACAGGGCAGCATAGAACTGTCCTGTAGGGTTTTCTGGGCTGTAGACTTGATGGAAGCACATAAACAGGCCTTTCTTCTTGCTGACGTGCTAGTAGGTTCAAACTGCTTCTCTTTCAGTTAGCATCCCAGTGCTGAACCATTGCACCACCAAGGTTCCTTTCTTTTCTCAATTAATGTTCTTTATTTAACAGTCTAATGCCTATTTAGTTACCACCCCTTTAATGTACCACCATTATTGTTTGCTTTCTTTATTGTTTGCTTGTTTTTCTCTTCCTGGAAGTTTTTAAGTCCTTCTCATTGTCTACATTTCTGAAATTTAATGATTACATACATTGCAATATGACTAATTTCAGTTAGGAGATTTCCCCTTCAGTGGGCCCTTTAAGGGTATATGTGTTCCCTTAATTTGGGGATGATATATGTTGTTACTGTTTTAGCTTTCATTTTCTGGCAGGAAAAGGAGAGTTATGGCAATTTCCTCTCCATTTTCTTCATTCTTTCTTTCTAAAGTTCACCTAATCGGATATTGAATATCCTGGATTTATAATTATCTTAATTATATATGTATGTATAAAGCTTAATACATTATTTTTTACAAAAAAAAATGTTTGTTTGTTTTTTTTAAATTTTAAAACCTTTTTCATGTTTCCAGAATGTCCTTTTTAATATACTATTCTGCTCATGTTCTTTATGGTTCCTGTGGTATGTATGGTTCCCTACGGACATGGTCCTCCCTGGAATCTCTGTGTTTATGCTGAATTTTTAAAACTCTCTGGTATTCTTTATTTTGCCACTATTTCATTGGAAATTTTTTTTAAGTAGTTGTTTCTCTGACAGTTTGTGGACACATGTAAGTCCGTGGGTGACACAAATGGGTAATGGCTCAGGTACAAACCGAAATGTTGGCAGTTTGAATTCAACCAGAGACTTCTCAGTAGAAAGATCTGATGATCTTCTGCTGAAAGATTGTAGCAATTACAAAGGATATGTATATGGATATGAAAACCTTATGCAGTTCTACTCTCCAACAGGTGCAGATGACATGCAACTGGTTTTCATGTATATGTATAACTTTCATGGAAGATATTTTCTTACATTTCTTGTGAGCCAATGGTTTACTCACAGTTTAACAGTAAATAATTCAATGTGACAGAATTTGTCAAGTATTTTCTTCAAGTTGAAGTTTCTGTGGGAACTCAGGCTTTCTGTTATTGAATTTCCTTGTTGGTATTTATAACTCATTTATTTTTGGATACTTGGCATTTTCAGAGGAGAACATTCTAGTCTTAACCCAGCCATGATATTTTCAATAGCTTCATATGCATATGAAACCCGGACAATGAATAAGGAAGACAGAAGAAGAGTTGATGCTTTTGAGTTGCAGTGTTGGCAAAGAATACCGAAAGTATCATGGACTGATGGAAGAACTAACAAATCTATCCTGGAAGAGGTGCAGCTGGAATGCTCCTTGGAAGCAGAATGGCCAGACTTCCTTTCACCACTTTTGTCATATTGCCAGAAGGGACCATTCCCCAGAGAAGGATATCCTGCTTGGTAAAGTAGAGGGTCAGCGAAAAAGGGGAAGGTCCTCAATGAGATGGATTGTCACAGGGGCTACAATGATGGGCTCAGGTATAACAAAGATTGTGAGGATTGCAAAGGACCAGGCAGTGCTTCGTTCTGTTGTATATATAGTCACTACGTGTCAGAGCCCACTCAGTGGCACATAACAACAACATCTATGTTTAGGAGAAGGATGATTGGGAACAATGAGACAAGTATGTTGTAGTTTGCAGTTGGCAACGAGTCAACTGCTACTCACAGTGACAAATCACTGCCTGGCCTTGTGCCATTGTCACAATCTTTGCTTTGCTTGAACCCATCATTGGAGGCACTGTGGCAATCCATCCAGTTGAGGGTCTTCCTCTTTTTTATTGACCCTCTATTTCATCAGGCATGACATACTTCTCCAAAGAGTAGTCTCCTCTGACAATATAACCAAAGTAGCCCAGACAAAATTTGAACATTCTCACTTCTAAGAAGCATTCTGCCTGCACTTCTTTCAGGTAAGTTTTGTTCATTTTTCTGGTTGTTTTTGTAGTTGTAAGGTGCCTACCATCTAGTCAGCTAGGACTCCTAGCAACTCTATGTGCAACCGGACAGAACACTACCCAGCCCTGCTCCCTCTGCCTTACAATCTCTGCTATGCCTGAGCCCATTGTTGTAGCCACTGTGTCAATCCACCTCTGTGAGGACCTTCTCCATTTTCGTTGACCCTCCAATTTACCAAGCATGACATCCTTCTCCAGGGAATGGTCCCTTCTGACAACCTGAGCAAAGTAAGTGAGATGAAGTCTGGCCATTCTCTCTTTGAAGGAACATTCTGGCTGCACTTCCTCCAGGGCAGATTTCTTCATTCTTCTGGCAGTCCATAATAGTTTTCATATTCTTCTCCAATGCACAACTCAAAACATCAACTCTTCTTGTCTTCCTTTTTCATTGTGCAGCTTTCACATGCATATGAGGTATTAGAAAACACCATCTCATGGACTTCAAAGAGACATTCTTGCTCTTCAACACCTTAATGAGGTCTTTTGCAGCAGATTTGTTCAGTGCAATATAATGTCAGATTTCTGGACTGCTAATTCCATTGGTGTTGATTGTGGAAACAAGTAATATGACATCTTGGATAGTTTGTCTTTTCTACATTTATTATGATGCTTCTTATTGGTCCACTTGTAAAGATTTTTATTTTCCTTTTTTTTTATCCTCAAGTATAAACCATTCTGCAGACTGTAGTCTTTAATCTTCCTTAGTAAGTGCTTCAAGTCATGCTCAGTTTCAGCAAGCACGGTTGTGTTGTTTGAGTGTCAGAGGTTGTTAATGAGTCTTCCTCCAATTTTGATACCATGTTCTTACTCATATAGTCCAGCTTCTCAGATTATTTGTTCATCGTAAAGATTTAGTAATCACAGTAAAAGAATACAACCCTGAAGCATTCGTCCCTGATTTTAAACCTTGCAGTGTTTCCTTCTGCTCAAACAACAGCCTCCTTGTTTATATACAGGTTCCTCATGAAGACAATCAAGTGTTCTGGAATTCCTGTTCTTCTCAATGTTATCTATAAATTGTTATGATTCACACAATCAAATGCATTTGCATAGTCCATAAAACACACATAAATATCTTTCTGGTATTCTTTGCTTCCAGTCAAGATCCATCTGATATCAGCAATGATATCCTTCATTCCTCATCCTCTTCTGACTCCAGCTTGCATTTCTGGAAGTTCTCTGTCAATACACTACTGCAATCATTTTTTAATTATCTACAGCAAGATTTTAATTGCATTTGATATTAATGGTATTGTTCAATAATTTCTACATTCTGTGGAATCACCTTTCTTTGGAATGAGTACAAATATGTATATTTTCCAGTATTTAGCTAGGTAGCTGTCTTCCAAATTTCTTGGCATAGACAAGAGAGTGCCTCTGGCACAGCATCTGTTTGTTGAAACATCTCAATGGGTAGTCTGTCAATTACTGGGGCCTTGTTTCTCACCAATTCCTTAAATGTAATTTCAACTTCTTTGTTCAATATATATTTTTTTTTCTTGATCATATGCCACTTTTTTCAATGGATGAACATTAACCAATTTTTGGTTCAGTGAATCTGTGTGTTTATTCCATTTTCTTTTGGCGCTTCCTGCATCATTAAATATTTTGCCCATACAATCTTTCAGTATTGCAACTTGAGGCTTGAATTTTCTCTTTAGTTCTTTCAGCTTGAGAAATACTGAGCGTGTCCTTGCCTTTTAGTTTTCTAACTCCAGGTCTTGGCACAGCTCATTAAAAAATTGCCTTTGTCTTCTGAAGTTTCTCTTTGAAATCTTCTGTTCAGCTCTTCTATCCTGTCGTTTTTTCCATTTGCCTTAGCTACATTCCATTCAAGGGCAAGTTTCAGAGTCTCTTCTGACATACATTTTGGTCTTTTCTTCCTTTCTTCTCTTTTTAATGACCTTTTGCTTTCTTCATGGATGATGTTCTAGATGTCAATCCACAATTCCTCTGATATGGGGTCACTGGTGTTCAATGCTTCAAATCTATTCTTTAGATGATCTCTAAATCTAGAAGGGATATAATCAAGGTCATATTTTGGCTCTCATGGACTTGTTTTAATTGTCTTAAGCTTCCAATTAAACTGGCATATGCACAGTTGGTTGTTCCACAATCAGCTCTTGGCCTTGTTTTGGCTGATGATATTGAGCTTTTCCATCACTTCTTTCCACAGATGTAGTTGATCTGATTCCTGTGTACTTCACCTGGGAAACTCCATGTGTATAGCTTCCATTAATTTGTTGAAAAAGGTATTTACAAAGAATATGTCGTTGGTCTTGCAAAAATCTGTCATGCAATTTCCACCATTAATTCTATCACCAAGGCCGTATTTTCCACGAACTGGTGATTCTTCTTTGTTTTACACTTTTGCATCTCAATCACCAGTGAAAATCAACACATCTTGATTATGTTTGGTCAATTTCAGACTGCAGAAGTTAGTAAAAAATCTTCAACTTCCCCCTCTTCCTCTTTGGTGGTTGGTGCATAATTTTGAATAATAGTAGTATTAACTGGTCTTCCTTGTATGTACATGAATATTATCCTATCACTGACAGCATTGTATTTCAAGAAAGATCTTAAAACATTATTTGTGACAATGAATGCCACACCATTCATCTTCAATTTGCCATTCCCAGCATAGTACATCATATGACTGTTCGATTACAAATGACCAAAGCCAGTCTTTTTCACCTCACTGATGCCTAGGATGCAATCCTACTTCTGTAGTGATGCTGCCTCGGAAACCCAAGGAGGGGTCGCTATGAGTCAGGGCTGACTCAACGGCATATAACAACAACAACAACAAATGCCTGGGATATCAATCTTTACACATTCCATTCATTTTTGACAACTTCCAGTTTTCCTAGATTCAAACTTCATATATTCCACGTTATGATTATTAATGTATGCTTGCAGCTGTTTCTTCTATTTTTAGTCATGGCATATCAGCAAATGGAGGTTCCAAAAGCATAATCCATCCACGTAATTAAGGTCAGCTCTACTCTGAGGGGGAGCTCTGATGGCATAATGCCTAAGGCATTTGACTGCTAACCAGAAGCATGGAGTTTCAAACCCACCAGCCACTCCTTGGAAGGACGATTGGGCCATTGACTTTTGTAGAAATACTGCCTAGGAAACCCAAGGAGGGGTGGCTATAAGTCAAATTGACTTGATGTCAGTGAGTTTGTTTTTCAGTTTATTATTGAAATCTGCACACAAATCACTAAAGCCAAAGATGGAGAAATTGAAAAATTTTACCAACTTTTGCAGTCTTAACTTGATGAAACATGCAATCAAGATGCATTAATAAATACCAGTGATTGGTATGCAAAAGTTGGAAACAAAGAAGAAGCATCAGTATTTGGAAAGTATGCCTTGGTAATCGAAATGATGTCATTGATCACATGATAGAATTTTGCTAGACCAATGACTTATTCACTTCAAATAGTTTATTTTATCATAGTTCAGAGGACTAAAAATCTAAATTCATTGCATGATTCTAGGTAGAGTTCCTTTTTTTGTCTATCTTACCTTTTTTGGAATTCCAGGGTTTATATATAAAGATATATATATATATCTGCCTTCATATGAGCTGTTTCTTGTGTGTGTGTGTGTGTGTGTGTGTTTGTATGTGTCTTTGTGTATATTCAGAATAGATTAAGTTTAGGAGTCACTCTTCTTGACTATACCTAATTAAAAGGATCTCTGGTGGTCCAGTGCCTAACGCATTTGACTGCTAACCAGAAGGCTGATGTTTAAAACCCACCAGCCACTCCACACAAGGAAGATGAGGCAGTCCACTTGTGTCAAGATTACTGCCCTGGAAACCCAGTGAGGATTGCTATGAGTCGGGATTGACTCACTGGCAGTGGGTTTGTTTTTGGTTATACCTCATTAACATAAAAAAGAAAACCTTATTTCTTATGGCATCATATCCACAGTTGTAAAGACCTAGAATCCAGCACTGATGTTTGGGGACTTAACGCAATCCATATCACGTTTCTTCTTCATATAACTTTCTGTCGGAATTTAAGTGTGTTTCCTTGGTTTATAAGGAGCTCTGGTGGTGAAATGATTAAGGCATTTAGCTACCAAAAAAAAGATCAGTGGTTCGAACTTACCAGTTTCTTCACGGAAGAAAGATAAGGAAGTCTGCTTTTGTAAAACACTTGTGGCCTTGGAAAGCCAATGAGAGTCATTGTGAGTGGGAATTGATTCTGTGGCAGTGAGTTTGTTTTTTGTTTTGTTCCCTTATAAGAAATGAAATTTTTCTCTTGTTCTTGTTACATTCCTTTTTCTTTTTCTTTTTTTTTTTGGGGGGGGACTAGGCTAGATGGCTAGAGATGTTAATTGTTAATTTAATTGCAAGCCAACGTAATGGATATTATTTATTTATTTTAACTTGGACATGATGGAATGAATCA
>NW_006922847.1:89940-96931 GCF_000298275.1 Orycteropus afer afer | reverse complement strand
GATTGCCCATATATAGTTATTGAGCGGTGTGTGTAATACATTTCAGTTTATCTAATAAAACATTTTGGTGTTTCTAAATATATATAAGTCATCATCTATTCATTTAAATGATAATTTACCCAGTGAATGATACTTTGCTGTTATGCATAACATAACACAGATGAACATACACAAGTGATTATGGTAATTTCTTTCAAATATGCACTTTAAGCAAGGAATTGCATTTGGAATTACTTCCATTTAATTATATAGATGTACAAATTATCATGTGATGTTTTCATTATGCATGTATAATATCTTTTGTTTTTTTTCCTCAAGAAGACAAGTACCTACTGCAGTCCCTCAGACTTAATGAAACACAACTTCACAATAAATATCACAGCATTTTTCTACAGACATTTCTAACGTAGGTTCCAAATTTGTGTCAAATATTAACTTATGTTCTCTTTGAAGTTCAGAGAAATTTTCATCTTCAATTTTATTTTATGCTTGACTAATTAAAAACTGATGCTAAACACATTTCCTATAGATCGATAACTTTCAGATTAGTGTTTCCTGAATTCATATGCTACCATAAATAGATTTTTTTTTTAAATGATATTATTACTGCTACATTTGTACACCTTAATCTTTATTACTCTCTGTGTGGTCAGTAACTGCAAACCCCCCACATGGCTCCCAGACTCCACCTTGTATAGTCAAGGTTGGATGAATTACAAGCCATTTCCTCTACTTCATCTTGTCACACATTCCCTTGTTCTCCCCTCTCATGTGTTAACCACCTTCCCTGTAATGTGTTAACCTGTCTTTAGAATAGTCTTAACCATAAAGCTTCCTAATGACAGCTTTTTTTCAGAGCACACACAGGTGGTGGTCATGAGGCATTGCCCTGGGCCCCTGCCTGATTAGGACCTGGTGCCACCAAGTCTGAAACCAGTCACATAGTCCCCATGCACAATTCCGCATACTCAGGAATAAGTATCCCTACAAAGTGGGAGGGGGTCAGTGGTCATCTTGGATCCACTCTGGCCTTCTGCCACTGGATGATAGATTGTTAGCAATGTTGTAAGCCTGTTTTCTTTGTCTTTGAAATACTCTGTCTATATATTCTTTTATTTCTCTTCTCAATGAATGTTCATGTCTCTGACTATATCTCCTGGGAAGTTTTTTTTTTAACTTTTGCTACCTAATCAGGAGAAAGTTTTAACCTCCTTGGAAAATTCACATAACACTGTCCTATTCTAAATCATCAAAGTGTATATGAATTTTTACTCTTAAGAGAGTAAAATATAGATTTAAATGATTTTGTTTTTAAATGTCTTGGTTAGGTTTATATTTATGAGTAGAGGATTTTGTAAAAGAAAGAGAAAAAATAAGGAAAGGAAGAAAAGACCATATTTTTCCTTAGAATTCAAAGTAAAGTTGTGAATTAAACCATACTACTACTAATAATAAAAAAAATACTTTTGATACTCTTAGGGGAAATTCTCTACTCTTTCTTTCTTAATAACCATAATTTTTGTTTCTAGTAAAAGCAATTATAAAATACTACTATTAATATGAAACTATGCTTTTCCCAAAATTTCCTTGGAAAAATAGATTTGGAATGGATAACCTGATCTCTAAAATAATTAATCTATTTTAAAAGGGAAAGCATATTTTAAGGATACATTTATATAAACATATCCAATCTGTTCAGCTTCCATTATTTTTTAACTGCTTTGTAGAAGAAAATGCTGTATTCTAAAAAGAATTATGGCCAGTGTTAAATGTAGTTTTGTGTTTTAACTCACAGCTGTTGTGTCAGATCTGACACATAACAACCCCTCCTCAGGTTTCTAGGCGATATTACTACAGAATTATATTGCCTAAACTTCTTTCTGAGAAGTAGCAGGTGTGTTTGAACCACTTGCCTTCTGGTTAGTATTCAAGTGCCTTAAGCACTACGCCACTATACAAGGATAATTTATTTTTCAAGAAGTATTAGCACAAAATGATTATTATGACTTAAATAAATGACACCAACATTGAGAAACAAAACCTTGTAATTGTGCAAAAAAGATTTTTTTTGACCTAAATAATCTTTTAAGACGTAACACATAATAACATTAAAAAAAAAATGTCTGGAGGAAGTAATTGGCCTCAAAACTTAGTATACTGCTTCAAAAGTTCACATTCACTTACAAAGAATTGATTTAGTCAGTCATTCATCATTCAAAAATTTCCTGGCTTTACTAACTTTTAAGTAGACAAAGTATAATATATTCTTAATACTTACAAAAAAGTACACACAATTTTAATCAACAAATTCAACAAAATGTAATGTGCAACATAAAGGAAATGATTTTTTTTCAAATGTAGCATGTCTTATCATTATATGTACTTCCCTGTATAATCATTGGGGAAACATGAACTATTTCAAAACTCATTCTAAAACTCCATTTAATAATAAAACAACAATATAGTTTATGGACAAAATTTACTTTAAAAATGAGGTGATTAAATATACATCATCTATTTCTTAGTTACTACACCATAAAATGTATTTTGTTTCTATATTCAGAATAGTTATCACTTTTAACTTACACAATTAGTCTTACCAAACGTGTAATTACGTAGAAACAGTTGCTAACTACAAAGGAATTGTGTGTTCCCCAAATCCAAAGTAATATCATATAGGAAAGCAACAATTACTAGTAGAAATTTGCAGATATTTTTAATAATATTTTGTTCATAAACTAATAACCCGAAAGATAAGCTTGTAATAAAACTATTTTATTCCTTAGTTTGCATAGTTCTATTAATAAATTATTTTATTTGAACTTTTGTTTGAGTTTATGGATTTTACTGTTTCTGTGAGAGTTTGGGGATGATTACATTTTTATTGATTAAACAATGTATTTTTTTTTTTTTGTTTTTGAATTGCTGAATCTTTAAAAATATCAGAAATAAGTATGTTGGGGTTTTCAATATGATAAAAGCAATAAAATATCATACAAACATGTATCCATATGTGAGTGTGTGTATAAATATTTGTGTGTATATGTGTGTATATATATTTGTTTCAGTATCTGATTTAAGTTGAAGGTGTTTATCACTTCCCCAACCCTCAGTTGATTTTAGTTGATTTTTCTTCTCAATTATATCTATCTTCAATGCTTTACTATTGTTGACTATCAGACCAAATTTTTATCTCCTTTGAGCTTTCAGGAAACATCCAATAATGAGTAGAGAGTTGTGTTCATGTTTATACAACAGTGGAGAGAACACGTGCTGTGGAACCAGTCAGAACAGGTGTTTCTCCTTTGGCCTAGATATTTCTGTTGATAAAAACAAGCACCTGTAAATATAATCAGTTTTAATTCTTTTTTTTACCAAACACATTTCTTGTTATATTTTAATTTCATTCTCTTTCTCTGTGTCTCTCCAGGAATGCACATTCCTTACGAAACTCATGTCCTGATGTATTTTAATTTCATTTTTTTCTCTTTTTTTTTTCCTCTGTTCAGATATCAATGGTATCTGAAAAGTCTTCAACATTCCTTTGTAGTTAAAATTTTTTTCTATTTAATTTCTCATTTTTGATAAAGAACTCTAATTGTGTAAGTTAAATATGATAACTATTCTCAATATGTTCATATAAAAATAAAATATATTTTATGGTGTCATTACACAGAAATAGATGATATATATCTAATTACCTCATTTTTAAAGTAAATTTTGTCCATAAACTACATTATTTTTGCATTATTAAGTGGAGTTTAAAATGAGTTTTGAAATGTTTCATGTTTCCTCAGTGATTGTATGTTGTTGTTGTTAGGTGATTGTATAGAGAAGTGGATATAATGATAAGATATATTACATTTGAAAAAAATCTCTTTTATGTTGCAAATTACATTTTGTTCAATTTATTTGATTAAAATTGTGTGTACCTTTCTGTAAGTAATAAGAATATATTGTATTTTATCTACTTAAAAGTGAGTAAAACTAGAAAATTTTTGAATGATGAATGTTTGGCTAAATCAATTATTTTTAAGTGCATGATAACTTTGGGAGAAACAGATTAATTTTGAGAACCAATTATTTCCTGTAGATATTTTAAAATTTTGTTATGTGTAATGTCTTAAATGATTATTTAGGTTCAAAAAATATTTTTTTGCATAATTACAAGTTTCTGTTTTTCAATGTTGGTGCTATTTATTTAAGTCATAATAATCATTTTGCACTATTAGTTTTAGAAATCAATTATCCTTGTAAAACACAAAACTACATTTAACACTAGGCATAATTTTTTTTTGAGAATACAGCACTTTTCTTTTACAAAGCAGTAGAAAAGTAATTGGAGGCTTAACAGCTGGAAAATGTTTATATAAAAGTATTAAAAATGAGTATGTGTCAGCTATGAATTTTTGCATTTCTTAATATAGAAACAGAAGACATAATTCTGAGCTCTAAAAAAAGACAAGTTTTCCCCATCCCCAACAAAATAGCATTATATATTTAAAATACCCTTTACTTCCAGTTCAAAAGATAGTTCATTGAAAAATTTGATGAATATAAGAAGAATTCACAAAAAATTTCTGATAGAAAATGCTGATTGTTTAATTCTTTGCTATATTTTACAAGATATATTTATTATAATTTTCCACCCAATAAATGTATTTTTAAGATGTAGCACAATCAGCTCTGGACAGCAGTTTTTTCTTAAGTTGATTAAACAAAAAACAAAAAACCCTCAATGCCGTGGAGTCAGATCAGACCCATAGCGACCCCTCCTTGGGCTCCCGAAGCAGTATGACTACGGAAGTAGATTGCCCCATTTTCCTTCCAAGGAGTGGCTGCTGGGTTTGAGCCACCAGTCTTCTGGCTAGCATCAAGTGCCTTAGGCACTACACCACCAGAGCTCCTTAAATTGTTATCTTCTAAAAAAATTAGAAACATTCAGATTTTCCATATCTCTGTGTGAGTTTCTATCAATATGTTTTTTTAAAGAATTTATTCATACAGTTAAATTTGCCAGATTTCTTGATTTAAATTGTTTATAACAGTGTCTTATTTTCTTTGGAATTCATGAGAAAGTCCTTTTTCCTATTGCTGACAAAATACATAAAATAATGATTTCAGAATGTTTACAACCCAGCATATGATTAGTTTTGGTAATTGTATCATAAGGTTTTAAAACAATGGAAATTTATTGTTTGCTGCAAAATATGTGTATATCTGAATGTTATTTTTACTCTTTTGTTCAGATTTTCTATTTATTATTTATTTTGCTTTTTAATGATCTTATCTACTCCTAGGTGATATGTTAAAATCTTTGAGCATAATTATGGAGTACTGTTCACTTTTAATCCAATCTGTTTATATATAGCAAAAAATTATTTTTTTCTCTGATTTAGAATAATTAGATTTAATAAAGAAATATTATTAGGTACTATCAGGAAATTACTTGGAAGGAAGGTTGGGCGATCCTATTTCCGTAGTGATACTGCCTCGGAAACCCAAGGAGGGGTCGCTATGAGTCGGGGCCGACTGGACAGCAAACGACAACAACAACATCAGGAAATTATTATAAAGTTATTATCATACATGAAGCTGTTAAGTGGAATATAAAACTTAAAAATATAATGTATCATCCCATAGTACAATTGCAAATATATTAAGACAAAAATATATAAGTAAATAATTATATCTTACTCTAGTTTTCAATGGTTTCTTTAAACTTAGAACTTGATTCCCCCCCCTTTGGGTAAAGAAATCATTATAATAAAATTAAATTAGATGATTGTTAAGGTAATGATTTACTTCATATGTAATGAATCACAATATGTAAAAAAAAAATGTGATGTATAATGATTTAATTCATTATATCAATATCTGAAATAGGTGATCTCTTACATTTTTAATGTTTATTTGTCATGCTCATTAGAAGGCATATATGTATACAAATATGACAATTATGTATCAGAAAAAAAGTGATGTTAGTTTAAGGAGTGTAACTACATACTTCTTAGATGGCTCTGAAGAAGGTATGATCTAAATCAGTTTTCTTGGCAAAAGATGCTGCATATCAAAATACCTGATAAACATATAAATGGTCTTTACTATTGGAAAGTTAATGAGAAATGTTATTTGTAAAATGTTTTTGGCAGGCTATACCTGGCTTTCAAAATTATTTATTACATATATATTTGATCTTCATGAATGTACTCGGCCCCACAGAAGCAGCTCTGGTGGCATAGTGTGTAAAGCATTTGGCTGCGATCAAGGTGAGTAGTTCCAACTCACCAGCTGCTCTGTAGGAGGAAGATGAAACAATGTACTTTTCTAAATGTTTACAGCCTCAGAAACCTTGTGGAGGTTGCTATGAGCTGGAATCGATTCAATGGTAGTGGGTTTTGCATCTACTGAGAGTGAGGAATAGTCAAACAAGTCATTGTTAAATGAATATAAGCAGAGATATCGTAAAATCAAAATGGCTTCCTTTAGTGAAGCAATGCCACTGCTTTTGGTGATCAAACAAATACCCTAATCCCTATACTTGTGGATGTAATCCAGTTGTTCTTGTTAGATGCTCTTGAGTTGATTCTGACTCATAGTGACCCCGTGTACAGCAGAATGAAACACTGCCTGATTCTGTGCCATCCTCACAATCCTTGCCATGCTTGAGCCCGTTGTTATAGCCAATGAATCAACCCTTCTCCTTCTTCACTGACCCTCCACTTTACCAAGCATGATATCCTTCTCCAGGGAATGGCCCCTTCTGACAACATGACCAAAGTAGGTGAGACAGAGTCTGCCCATTCTCATTTCTATGGAACATTTCTGCTGCATTACTTCAGTAGAGATTTGTTTGTTCTTTTGGCATTCCATGATACTGTCAATATTCTTCACCAGCACAACTCAAAGGCATCAAATCTTCTATGGTCTTCCTTATTTTATTTATTTATTACTTTTATTGTGGTGAAAACATATACAAGACATTCGCCAA
>NW_006922847.1:87232-89410 GCF_000298275.1 Orycteropus afer afer | reverse complement strand
AGTGCTTTAGCCACTATGCTACCAGAGTGATGAATATAGGTATGCATATATCTATTTGGGTCCTGCATCTCACTTCTTTAGGATATATACCTAGTAATGGGGTTGTTGAGTCAAAAGGTATTTCCATCTCCAAATTTTTAAGACATTGCCAAACTGATTTCCACATTGGTTATTTCATTTTACATTCCCATCAGCAGTGTATGAGAGTTCCAATCTCTTCACATCCTCACCAACATTTATTTCCTATCTTGTTGAAATGTGCTATTAATGCTTGAGTGACATAGTATCTCATGGTTGTTTTGATTTACATCTCTCTAAGGGCCAGTGATCATGAACATTTCTTCATGTTTGTTGGATGCCTGAATAGTTTTTTTGGTGAAGTGTCTGTTCATGTCTACTGCCCGGTTTTTAACTGGATTATTTGTCTTTTTGATGTTGAGGTAATGAAGTTTTCTATAAATTTTAGAGATAAGTCTTTTGTCCAACATGTCATTGTGGAATATTTTTTTCCATTCTGTAGGTTTTCGTTTTACTCTTTTGGGGAAGTCTTTTGATGAATATATGAATTTAATTTTCAGAAGGCAGAAATAATCTAGTTTATCTTCTGATATTTGTGCATCTAGGGTTATGCTTGAAAGTCTAACCAAACCAAACTCACTGCCATCGAGTAGATCCCAATTCACAGTCACCCCTCCTTGGGTTTCCGAAGCAATATCTCTATGGAAGTAGATTGTCAATCTTCCTTCCAAGGAGTGGCTGGTGGGTTTGAAGCACCAGTCTCTGGTTAGCAGTCAAATGCCTTAGGCCTGATGTCACCAGAGTTTATCTAGGGTCCCTAAATTTGCCCCTATTTTTTATTTGATGAACTTTATAGTTGTTTTAGGTTTCACATTTAATTATTTGATCCTGTTGGAGATATTTTTTGTGTATTATGTGGGGCATGGCTCTTGCTTCAGTTTTCTGCAAATGGATATCCATTTTCTTCAGTATAATTTATGGAAGAGACTCTCTGTATGTCATGGAATGCATTTTTCCATTTGCCAAATGTCAGCTGACCATATGTTGATGGATCTATTTCTGGATTCTCAATTCTGTTCCAATGGTCTGTGTGTCTGTTATTGTACCAATAGCAGGCTATTTTGACATCTGTGGCTGTATAGTAGGTTTTGAGATCTGGGAGTGTGAAACCTCCTACTTTGACCTTCTTCTTCAGTAGTGATTCACTTATCTAAGGTCTCTTTCCTTTCCATATAAAATTAGTAATTGGTTTTCCCATGTCTTTGAACAATGTTGATAGAATCTGCATTGAGATTGCATTATTATTACATAGATTGCTTTTGGTAGTATTGACATTTTCACAATATTCAATCTTCCTATCCTTAGGCATAGTATGTTCTTCCATTTATGTAGATCTCTTATAGTTCTTTGAAGTAGTGTTGTATAGTTTTCTTTGTATTGGTCTTTTGTGCTCCTGGTAAGAGTTATTCCTAAGTGTCTTATCTTTTGGGTAGCTATTTAAATGACAACTGATATCCTTATTTCCTTTTCGGAGACCTCTGCTTGTGTAGAGGAATCCAACTGATTTTTGTATGTTGACCCTATTTCCTGCCACTATGCTAAAGCTTTCAATAAAACCCAGTCATTTTCTTGCCAAGTCTCTTGGGTTTTCTATATATAGGATCCTCTCATCTGCATAGGGATAGTTTTACATCTTCCCTCCAATTTATATGCCTTTGATTTACATTCCTTGCCTTATTTTCATGGTAGGACTTACAATATAGTGTTAAATGGAAGTGGAGATGACAGGGCATCCTTGTCTGTGTCTTGTTTGCATGGGGGATGGATTCAGTCTCTCTCCATTGAGAATGAGTTTGTCTGTTGGTTTCAGATATTATTTGTCCTGATTTACCAACTGATGTCTCTGGTTCCCTGTTTACAGTCTTTTAAGCTTATTTTAATTTGGATAATTCTGTAACTGTGTTGATTTATCAGTTATATCATCATGCATGTTAATGGTCAGTTGTTGTTTGCTATTGATGGTCCTCTGTCCAAAGGATTCCCTTTAGCATCTCTTGTAAGGTTGGTCTGTTTTTAACAAATTCCCTTAATTTATGCTTATCTGGAAATCTCCTTATTTCACTATCATATTTGATAGACAATTTTGCTGGGTATGTAATT